>NC_133341.1:3300600-3600600 GCF_030506205.2 Paramisgurnus dabryanus | reverse complement strand
GCAAATATCTCCGCGAGCGTAATTCTGATCGACTCGAAAACATCATAGGAAGAATATTGCATTACCTTCTGAACAAAAAGTTCTATTGGCACTATATTAAAATTTTCATCAGAAATGGCCGAAAATTGCAAAAAACGAAAAATTACCTTTAAATTTTGTGTTTTTACACATAAATGGTTATAACTTCGTAACGCAAAGAGATTTTTTCACCATATTTGATACGCTGATGTACGACCACAGTCTGAGGCTACACAAAAAAAATTGTATGGTTGCACCAGTAGTTGGCCTTATAATTGAACAAAACCTTTGAAATCAAGCCACCCTATGGTCATACAACTGTTTCTTCACTAAACTAAAGTGAAGTGTATAGTCATGAAACTAGCTAGATGTAACACATTTATGACCTGAGGTTGCATGCACGAATTTTGTCATTGTGCCACCTACTGGTTTTGAGATAGAATATGGCATTTTTTGCCAAAAACTACTGCAACAACACATCTAAAACCATGAGTCATCATGGATTATTCCTTTCATGGCTTTGACTATAATCACTAGAGGATGTCCATTTACTCTCTAGCAACCAATGAGAATACGTTATCAACTGTTTTTGCAAGAGCTTTTTCTCTGTATCAGAACATCACAGAGACATGGGGATGGTCTCTTTTGACTCTTTTAACTTGTTGTAACATGTTGTGACCCATGTTTGCCCACTGTAAGCATCACATACATGTCCTTCAGTGCTCTAATGTTCCATGATTGTCAATAACCGAAGGACAGTTGCAGTAGACAAGAATATAGATTACTTTTGTTGATTACCTTTGGATTTTTTCATCTGAAATCATTAGGTTTACCTAGGTTCTTCAGTCTGCTTATCCAAATGCAACTTTACATCCTTCTGTGCCCTTTTCGGCTTGACCCCGGTATTGCTGCTTGCAGCTATATTTCTTCTTCCGTTTCTTCTTCCGCCATGGCGGTCTATGGCAGCCCATAGAACCGTATGTAGGAAAGTTATGAAATTTGGCACACTGATAAAGGACAGTCCAATGTGTCCCCATAGCAAATTTGGAGTCTCTATCTCTAACCCGCTAGCGCCACCAACAGTCCAAAGTTGCACTTATGTTTTTGCTTATAACTTCTGATCCGTAAGTCCTAGAAACAAAATTCTTGCTTCCTCTGATTCCTTGGCTCAAGACGATTCGACTGGACCCTATGACGTCATTTTCCGTCATGAAAATTTTTCCGCCATTTTGAATTATTCGTAAGACCTACTATTGCGAACTCGTCGTAGAGCTTTTGCCCGATTTTCACGAAAATCGGTATGTAGCATCTACAGACCCTCACGGCAAAAAGTTATGGAATTCATGTCAATTCGTCAATCTGTTTTCGTAAACCGCGTCAACGAATTTTACGTAGAGCGCAAAAAAACGGATTTGAGGCTGTATCTTCGGCAAACTTAAGCCTATTGACACGATACTTGGTACATGTGATGCCAGTCAGGAACTACGAGTGCATGCAGAGTTTCGTCACAGCGCCACCTAGTGGTCAGACTTATGTTTTACACGCCTATAACTTTGGCTCCGATTGACGTATTTTGACGGGACTTGATTTTTAGGAGTCCTGAGTAATCGCCGAGTCCAACGATACCAAACATGCCAGAATTCGCCTTACGGTTAACCCTGCGTGGCAAAATAGCACTTAAAAAACACGCGCGAATATCTCCGCGAGCGTTATTACAATCGACTCAAAAATGCCATAGGAAGAACATTGCATTACCTTCTGAACAAAAAACTCTATTAGCATTATATTAAAATTTTCATCAGAAATGGCCGAAAATTGCAAAAAACGAAAAATTACCTTTACATTTTGTGTTTTTTTACACATAAATGGTTATAACTTCGCAACAAAAAGAGATTTTTTCACCAGATTTGATACGCTGATGTATGAGCAGAGTCTGAGGCCACACAAAAAATTGGTATGCCTGAACCACTAGGTGGCCCTATAATTGAACAAAACATTTCATATCAAGCAAGCCCTATGGTCATACAACTATTTCTTTGCTGAACTAAAGTGTAAAGTCATGAAACTAGCTAGATGTAACGCAGATATGACCCGAGGTTGCATGCACGATTCTGTCATAGTGCCACCTAGTGGTTTGGAGATAGAAAATAGCTATATTTGCCTAAAACTACTGCAACAACACATCTAAAACCATGAGTCATCATGGATTCTTCATTTCATATGGCTTGGTCTATAATCACTGGTGGATGTGAATTTACTCTCTAGCAACCAATGAGAATACCTTATGAACCGTTTTGAAAGAGCTTTTTCTCTGCATCAGAACATCGTAGAGACATGGGGATGGTCTCTTTTGACTGATTTAACTTCTTGTAACATGTTGTGACCCATGTTATGCCACTGCAAACATCACTCACATATCCTTCTGTGCTCTAATGTTCCATGACTGTCAATAACAGAAGGATTATTGCAGTGGATTAGAACATAGATTATTTTTGTTGATTACTTTTGCGTTTTTTCATCTGAAATCATTAGGTTTACCTAGGTTCTTTGGTCTGCTTATCCAAACTCAACTTTACACCCTTTTGTGCCCTTTTGGGCTTGACCCCGGTATCGCTGCTTGCAGCTATATTTAGGGGTCAAGCCCCGAAGGAGCGAAGACCCCTATTGTATTTGTTAGTTTTCTTTTTATTAGGGGTCAAGCCCCGAAGGGGCGAAGACCCCTATTGTATCCGTTAGTTTTCTTATAATTATTATTATTATTATTATTATTATTATTATTATTATTATTCTTCCGCCATTGCGGTCTATGGCAGCCCATAGAACCGTACGTAGGAAAGTTATGAAATTTGGCACACTGATAAAGGACAGTCCAATGTGTCCCCACAGCAAATTTGGCGTCTCTATCTCTAACCCTCTAGCGCCACCAACAGTCCAAAGTTGCACTTATGTTTTTGCTTATAACTTCTGATCCGTAGGTCCTAGAAACGAAATTCTTGTTTCCTCTGATTCCTTGGCTCAAGACGATTCGACTGGACCCTATGACGTCATTTTCCGTCATGAAAATTTTTCCGCCATTTTGAATTATTCGTAAAACCTACTTTTCGAACTCGTCCTAGAGCTTTTGCCCGATTGCCGCGAAAATTGGTATGTAGCATCTAGAGACCCTCACGGCAAAAAGTTATCAAAAGAATTTCGATAAACCAATCCGTTGTCGTATAGCGCGTCAACAAATTTTACGTAGAGCACAAAAAACAGATTTTAGGCTGTATCTTCGTCAAACTTAGGCCTATTGACACGACACTTGGTACTTGTGATGCCAGTCAGGAACTGAGTGTGCATGCACAGTTTCGTCGCAGCGCCACCTAGTGGCCAGACAGATGTTTTTTACACCTATAACTTTGGCTGTGATCAACGTATTTTGACGTGACTTGATTTTTAGGAGTCCTGAATAGTCGCCGAGTCCAACGATACCAAACATGCCAGATTTCGCTTTACGGTTAGCCCTGCGCAGCAAAACAGCACTTAAAAAACATGCGCAAATATCTCCGCAAGCGTTATTCCGATCGACTCGAAAACACCATAGGAAGAACATTGCATTACCTTCTGAACAAAAAGTTCTATTGGCGTTATATTAAAATTTTCATCAGAAATGGCCGAAAATTGCAAAAAACGAAAAATTACCTTTAGATTTTCAGTTTTTACACATAAATGGTTATAACTTCGTAACGCAAAGAGATTTTTTCACCATATTTGATATGCTGATGTACGACCACAGTCTGAGGCTACACAAAAAAAAATGTATGCTTGCACCACTAGTTGGCCTTATAATTGAACAAAACCTTTCATATCAAGCAAGCCCTATGGTCATACAACTATTTCTTCACTAAACTAAAGTGTATAGTCATAAAACTAGCTAGATGTGACACAGTTATGAACTGAGGTTGCATGCACAACTTTGTCATTGCGCCACCTAGTGGTTTTGAGATAGAAATATGGTATTTTTGCCTAAAACTACTCCAACAGTACATCTAAAATCTTGGGTCATCATGTATTATTCCTTTCATGGCTTGAAGATCATTGGTGCATGCCAATTAACTCCTTAGCAACCAATTAGGATACCTTATCAATCCTTTTTACAAGAGCTATATCTCTGCATCAGAACATCGTAGAGACATGGGGGTGGTCTCTTTTGACTCATTAACACCACTGTAACATTTTGTGAGCTGAGAATTGCCACTGCAAGCACCACTCACATTTTCTTCAGTGTTCTAGTTGTCAATGCTCCTCGAGAAGAGAGGGAGAGATTACACTGAATGAAAACACAGCTTTTTGCTGATAACTGTTATATTACTTAGTCTGAAATCAAGAGATTTTCTTAGGTTCTTTAAACTGATCATCCGAATTCAACTTTACTTTCTTCTGTGCCCTTTTTGGCTTGACCCCGGCATTGCTGCTTGCAGCTATATTTATTATTATTTTTCTTCCTCGTTCTTCCGCCGAAAGTCAATGGCAGCCCATAGAACCGTACATAGGAAAGTTATGAAATTTGGCACACTGATAAAGGACAGTCCAATGTGTCTCCACAGCAAATTTGGAGTCTCTATCTCTAACCCTCTAGCGCCACCAACAGTCCAAAGTTGCACTTATGTTTTTGCTTATAACTTCTGATCCGTAGGTCCTAGAAACGAAATTCTTGTTTCCTCTCATTCTTTGGCTCAAGTCGATTCGACTGGACCCTATGACGTCATTTTCCGTCATGAAAATTTTTCCGCCATTTTGAATTATTCGTAAAACCTACTTTTTCAAACTCGTCCTAGAGCTTTTGCCCGATTGCCGCGAAAATTGGTATGTAGCATCTAGAGACCCTCACGGCAAAAAGTTATCAAAAGAATTTCGATAAACCAATCCGTTGTCGTATAGCGCGTCAACAAATTTTACGTAGTGCGCAAAAAAACAGATTTTAGGGTGTATCTTCATCAAAGTTTGGCCTATTGACACGACACTTGGTACTTGTGATGCCAGTCAGGAATTGAGTGTGCATGCACAGTTTCCTTGCAGCGCCACCTAGAGGCCAGACAGATGTTTTTTACACCTATAACTTTGGCTGTGATCAACGTATTTTGACGGGAATTGATTTTTAGGAGTCCTGAATAGTCGCCGAGTCCAACGATACCAAACACGTCAGATTTCGCCTTACAGTTAGCCCTGCGCAGCAAAACAGCACTTAAAAAACATGCGCGAATATCTCCGCGAGCGTTATTCCGATCGACTCGAAAACACCATAGGAAGAACATTGCATTACCTTCTGAACAAAAAGTTCTATTGGCGTTATATTAAAATTTTCATCAGAAATGGCCGAAAATTGCAAAAAACGAAAAATTACCTTTTACAATTTGTGTTTTTATACATAAATGGTTATAACTTCGCAACGAAAAGAAATTTCTTCACCAGATTTGATACGCTGATGTATGAGCAGAGTCTGAGGCCACACAAAAAAATTGGTATGCCTGAACCACTAGGTGGCCCTATAATTGAACAAAATCTTTCATATCAAGCAAGCCCTATGGTCATACAACTATTTCTTCACTAAACTAAAGTGTATAGTCATAAAACTAGCTAGATGTAACACAGTTATGAACTGAGGTTGCATGCACAACTTTGTCATTGCGCCACCTAGTGGTTTTGAGATAGAAATATGGTATTTTGCCTAAAACTACTCCAACAGTACATCTAAAATCTTGGGTCATCATGTATTATTCCTTTCATGGCTTGGAGATCATTGGTGCATGCCAATTAACTCCTTAGCAACCAATTAGGATACCTTATCAATCCTTTTAACAAGAGCTATATCTCTGCATCAGAACATCGTAGAGACATGGGGGTGGTCTCTTTTGACTCATTAAACACCACTGTAACATTTTGTGAGCTGAGAATTGCCACTGCAAGCACCACTCACATTTTCTTCAGTGTTCTAGTTGTCAATGCTCCACGAGAAGAGAGGGAGAGATGACACTGAATGAAAACACAGCTTTTTTGCTGATAACTGTTATATTATTTAGTCTGAAATCAAGAAATTTTCCCAGGTTCTTTAAACTGCTCATCCGGATTCAACTTTCTTATGTGCCCTTTTTGGCTTGACCCCGGCATTGCTGCTTGCAGCTATATTTATTATTATTATTCTTCTTCCGCCATTGCGGTCTATGGCAGCCCATAGAACCGTATGTAGGAAAGTTATGAAATTTGGCACACTGATAAAGGACAGTCCAATGTGTCCCCACAGCAAATTTGGAGTCTCTATCTCTAACCCGCTAGCGCCACCAACAGTCCAAAGTTGAACTTATGTTTTTGCTTATAACTTCTGATCCGTAAGTCCTAGAAACGAAATTCTTGTTTCCTCTGATTCCTTGGCTCAAGACGATTCGACTGGACCCTATGACGTCATTTTCCGTCATGAAAATTTTTCCGCCATTTTGAATTATTCGTAAAACCTACTTTTGCGAACTCGTCCTAGAGTTTTTACCCGATTGTCGCGAAATTTGGTATGTAGCATCTAGAGACCCTCTCGGCAAAAAGTTATCAAAAGAATTTCGATAAACCAATCCGTTGTCGTATAGCGCGTTAACAAATTTTACGTAGAGCGCAAAAAAACAGATTTTAGGCTGTATCTTCGTCAAACTTAGGCCTATTGACACGACACTTGGTACTTGTGATGCCAGTCAGGAACTGAGTGTGCATGCACAGTTTCGTCGCAGAGCCACCTAGTGGCCAGACAGATGTTTTTTACACCTATAACTTTGGCTGTGATCAACGTATTTTGACGGGACTTGATTTTTAGGAGTCCTGAATAGTCGCCGAGTCCAACGATACCAAACATGCCAGATTTCGCCTTAAGGTTAGCCCTGTGCAGCAAAACAGCACTTAAAAAACACGCGCGAATATCTCCGCGAGCGTTATTCTGATCGACTCGAAAACATCATAGGAAGAATATTGCGTTACCTTCTGAACAAAAAGTTCTATTGGCACTATAATAAAATTTTCATCAGAAATGGCCGAAAATTGCAAAAAACGAAAAATTACCTTTAAATTTTGTGTTTTAATAACAAAATTGGTTATAACTTCGTAACGCAAAGAGATTTTTTCACCATATTTGATACGCTGATGTACGACCACAGTCTGAGGCTACACAAAAAAAATTCTATGGTTGCACCACTAGTTGGCCTTATAATTGAACAAAACCTTTGAAATCAAGCCACCCTATGGTCATACAACTGTTTCTTCACTAAACTAAAGTGTATAGTCATAAAACTAGCTAGATGTAACACATTTATGACCTGAGGTTGCATGCACGAATTTTGTCATTGCGCCACCTACTGGTTTTGAGATATAATATGGCATTTTTTGCCTAAAACTACTGCAACAACACATCTAAAACCATGAGTCATCATGGATTATTCCTTTCATGGCTTTGACTATAATCACTAGAGGATGTCCATTTACTCTCTAGCAACCAATGAGAATACGTTATCAACTGTTTTTGCAAGAGCTTTTTCTCTGTATCAGAACATCACAGAGACATGGGGATGGTCTCTTTTGACTCTTTTAACTTGTTGTAACATGTTGTGACCCATGTTTGCCCACTGTAAGCATCACATACATGTCCTTCAGTGCTCTAATGTTCCATGATTGTCAATAACCGAAGGACAGTTGCAGTAGACAAGAATATCGATTATTTTTGTTGATTACCTTTGCATTTTTTCATCTGAAATCATTAGGTTTACCTAGGTTCTTCAGTCTGCTTATCCAAACGCAACTTTACATCCTTCTGTGCCCTTTTCGGCTTGACCCCGGTATTGCTGCTTGCAGCTATATTTAGGGGTCAAGCCCCGAAGGGGCGAAGACCCCTATTGTATCCGTTAGTTTTCTTTTTATTATTATTATTCTTCTTCCGCCATTGCGGTCTATGGCAGCCCATAGAACCGTACGTAGGAAAGTTATGAAATTTGGCACACTGATAAAGGACAGTCCAATGTGTCCCCACAGCAAATTTGGAGTCTCTATCTCTAACCCGCTAGCGCCACCAACAGTCCAAAGTTGAACTTATGTTTTTGCTTATAACTTCTGATCCGTAAGTTCTAGAAACGAAATTCTTATTTCCTCTGATTCCTTGGCTCAAGACGATTCGATTGGACCCTATGAAGTCATTTTCCGTCATGAAAAATTTTCCGCCATTTTGAATTATTCGTAAAACCTACTTTTGCGAACTCGTCCTAGAGTTTTTACCCGATTGTCGCGAAATTTGGTATGTAGCATCTAGAGACCCTCACGGCAAAAAGTTATCAAAAGAATTTCGATAAACCAATCCGTTGTCGTATAGCGCTTTAACAAATTTTACGTAGAGCGCAAAAAAACAGATTTTAGGCTGTATCTTCGTCAAACTTAGGCCTATTGACACGACACTTGGTACTTGTGATGCCAGTCAGGAACTGAGTGTGCATGCACAGTTTCGTCGCAGCGCCACCTAGTGGCCAGACAGATGTTTTTTACACCTATAACTTTGGCTGTGATCAACGTATTTTGACGGGACTTGATTATTAGGAGTCCTGAATAGTCGCCGAGTCCAACGATACCAAACATGCCAGATTTCGCCTTACGGTTAGCCCTGCGCAGCAAAACAGCACTTAAAAAACACGCGCGAATATCTCCGCAAGCGTAATTCTGATCGACTCGAAAACATCATAGGAAGAATATTGCATTACCTTCTGAACAAAAAGTTCTATTGGCACTATATTAAAATTTTCATCAGAAATGGCCGAAAATTGCAAAAAACGAAAAATTACCTTTAAATTTTGTGTTTTTACACATAAATGGTTATAACTTCGTAAAGCAAAGAGATTTTTTCACCATATTTGATACGCTGATGTACGACCACAGTCTGAGGCTACACAAAAAAAATTGTGTGCTTGCACCACTAGTTGGCCTTATAATTGAACAAAACCTTTGAAATCAAGCCACCCTATGGTCATACAACTGTTTCTTCACTAAACTAAAGTGTATAGTCATAAAACTAGCTAGATGTAACACAGTTATGACCTGAGGTTGCATGCACAACTTTGTCATTGCACCACCTAGTGGTTTTGAGATAGAAATATGGTAATTTTGCCTAAAACTACTCCAACAGTACATCTAAAATCTTGGGTCATCATGTATTATTCTTTCATGGCTTGGAGATCATTGGTGCATGCCAATTAACTCCTTAGCAACCAAGTAGGATACCTTATCAACCCTTTTTACAAGAGCTATATCTCTGCATCAGAACATCGTAGAGACATGGGGGTGGTCTCTTTTGACTCATTAACACCACTGTAACTTTTTGTGAGCTGAGAATTGCCACTGCAAGCACCACTCACATTTTCTTCAGTGTTCTAGTTGTCAATGCTCCTCGAGAAGAGAGGGAGAGATGACACTGAATGAAAACACAGCTTTTTTGCTGATAACTGTTATATTATTTGTTCTGATATCAAGAGATTTTCCCAGGTTCTTTAAACTGCTCATCCGAATTCAACTTTACTTTCTTATGTGCCTTTTTGGCTTGACCCCGGCATTGCTGCTTGCAGCTATATTTAGGGGTCAAGCCCCGAAGGGGCGAAGACCCCTATTGTATCCGTTAGTTTTCTTTTTATTATTATTATTCTTCTTCCGCCATTGCGGTCTATGGCAGCCCATAGAACCGTATGTAGGAAAGTTATGAAATTTGGCACACTGATAAAGGACAGTCCAATGTGTCCCCACAGCAAATTTGGAGTCTCTATCTCTAACCCGCTAGCGCCACCAACAGTCCAAAGTTGAACTTATGTTTTTGCTTATAACTTCTGATCCGTAAGTCCTAGAAACGAAATTCTTGTTTCCTCTGATTCCTTGGCTCAAGACGATTCGACTGGACCCTATGACGTCATTTTCCGTCATGAAAATTTTTCCGCCATTTTGAATTATTCGTAAAACCTACTTTTGCGAACTCGTCCTAGAGTTTTTACCCGATTGTCGCGAAATTTGGTATGTAGCATCTAGAGACCCTCTCGGCAAAAAGTTATCAAAAGAATTTCGATAAACCAATCCGTTGTCGTATAGCGCGTTAACAAATTTTACGTAGAGCGCAAAAAAACAGATTTTAGGCTGTATCTTCGTCAAACTTAGGCCTATTGACACGACACTTGGTACTTGTGATGCCAGTCAGGAACTGAATGTGCATGCACAGTTTCGTCGCAGCGCCACCTAGTGGCCAGACAGATGTTTTTTACACCTATAACTTTGGCTGTGATCAACGTATTTTGACGGGACTTGATTTTTAGGAGTCCTGAATAGTCGCCGAGTCCAACGATACCAAACATGCCAGATTTCGCCTTAAGGTTAGCCCTGTGCAGCAAAACAGCACTTAAAAAACACGCACGAATATCTCCGCGAGCGTTATTCTGATCGACTCGAAAACATCATAGGAAGAATATTGCATTACCTTCTGAACAAAAAGTTCTATTGGCACTATATTAAAATTTTCATCAGAAATGGCCGAAAATTGCAAAAAACGAAAAATTACCTTTAAATTTTGTGTTTTTACACATAAATGGTTATAACTTCGTAAAGCAAAGAGATTTTTTCACCATATTTGATACGCTGATGTACGACCACAGTCTGAGGCTACACAAAAAAAATTGTGTGCTTGCACCACTAGTTGGCCTTATAATTGAACAAAACCTTTGAAATCAAGCCACCCTATGGTCATACAACTGTTTCTTCACTAAACTAAAGTGTATAGTCATAAAACTAGCTAGATGTAACACAGTTATGACCTGAGGTTGCATGCACAACTTTGTCATTGCACCACCTAATGGTTTTGAGATAGAAATATGGTAATTTTGCCTAAAACTACTCCAACAGTACATCTAAAATCTTGGGTCATCATGTATTATTCTTTCATGGCTTGGAGATCATTGGTGCATGCCAATTAACTCCTTAGCAACCAAGTAGGATACCTTATCAACCCTTTTTACAAGAGCTATATCTCTGCATCAGAACATCGTAGAGACATGGGGGTGGTCTCTTTTGACTCATTAACACCACTGTAACTTTTTGTGAGCTGAGAATTGCCACTGCAAGCACCACTCACATTTTCTTCAGTGTTCTAGTTGTCAATGCTCCTCGAGAAGAGAGGGAGAGATGACACTGAATGAAAACACAGCTTTTTTGCTGATAACTGTTATATTATTTGTTCTGATATCAAGAGATTTTCCCAGGTTCTTTAAACTGCTCATCCGAATTCAACTTTACTTTCTTATGTGCCTTTTTGGCTTGACCCCGGCATTGCTGCTTGCAGCTATATTTAGGGGTCAAGCCCCGAAGGGGCGAAGACCCCTATTGTATCCGTTAGTTTTCTTTTTATTATTATTATTCTTCTTCCGCCATTGCGGTCTATGGCAGCCCATAGAACCGTATGTAGGAAAGTTATGAAATTTGGCACACTGATAAAGGACAGTCCAATGTGTCCCCACAGCAAATTTGGAGTCTCTATCTCTAACCCGCTAGCGCCACCAACAGTCCAAAGTTGAACTTATGTTTTTGCTTATAACTTCTGATCCGTAAGTCCTAGAAACGAAATTCTTGTTTCCTCTGATTCCTTGGCTCAAGACGATTCGACTGGACCCTATGACGTCATTTTCCGTCATGAAAATTTTTCCGCCATTTTGAATTATTCGTAAAACCTACTTTTGCGAACTCGTCCTAGAGTTTTTACCCGATTGTCGCGAAATTTGGTATGTAGCATCTAGAGACCCTCTCGGCAAAAAGTTATCAAAAGAATTTCGATAAACCAATCCGTTGTCGTATAGCGCGTTAACAAATTTTACGTAGAGCGCAAAAAAACAGATTTTAGGCTGTATCTTCGTCAAACTTAGGCCTATTGACACGACACTTGGTACTTGTGATGCCAGTCAGGAACTGAATGTGCATGCACAGTTTCGTCGCAGCGCCACCTAGTGGCCAGACAGATGTTTTTTACACCTATAACTTTGGCTGTGATCAACGTATTTTGACGGGACTTGATTTTTAGGAGTCCTGAATAGTCGCCGAGTCCAACGATACCAAACATGCCAGATTTCGCCTTAAGGTTAGCCCTGTGCAGCAAAACAGCACTTAAAAAACACGCACGAATATCTCCGCGAGCGTTATTCTGATCGACTCGAAAACATCATAGGAAGAATATTGCATTACCTTCTGAACAAAAAGTTCTATTGGCACTATATTAAAATTTTCATCAGAAATGGCCGAAAATTGCAAAAAACGAAAAATTACCTTTTAATTTTGTGTTTTAATAACAAAATTGGTTATAACTTCGTAACGCAAAGAGATTTTTTCACCATATTTGATACGCTGATGTACGACCACAGTCTGAGGCTACACAAAAAAAATTGTATGGTTGCACCACTAGTTGGCCTTATAATTGAACAAAACCTTTGAAATCAAGCCACCCTATGGTCATACAACTGTTTCTTCACTAAACTAAAGTGTATAGTCATAAAACTAGCTAGATGTAACACATTTATGACCTGAGGTTGCATGCACGAATTTTGTCATTGCGCCACCTACTGGTTTTGAGATAGAATATGGCATTTTTTGCCTAAAACTACTGCAACAACACATCTAAAACCATGAGTCATCATGGATATACCTTTCATGGCTTTGACTATAATCACTAGAGGATGTCCATTTACTCTCTAGCAACCAATGAGAATACGTTATCAACTGTTTTTGCAAGAGCTTTTTCTCTGTATCAGACCATCACAGAGACATGGGGATGGTCTCTTTTGACTCTTTTAACTTGTTGTAACATGTTGTGACCCATGTTTGCCCACTGTAAGCATCACATACATGTCCTTCAGTGCTCTAATGTTCCATGATTGTCAATAACCGAAGGACAGTTGCAGTAGACAAGAATATAGATTATTTTTGTTGATTACCTTTGCATTTTTTCATCTGAAATCATTAGGTTTACCTAGGTTCTTCAGTCTGCTTATCCAAACGCAACTTTACATCCTTCTGTGCCCTTTTCGGCTTGACCCCGGTATTGCTGCTTGCAGCTATATTGGCAATTGTTTCTGTTAATACATTTTTCTTCTTCCGCCATTGCGGTCTATGGCAGCCCATAGAACCGTACGTAGGAAAGTTATGAAATTTGGCACACTGATAAAGGACACTCCAATGTGTCCCCACAGCAAATTTGGAGTCTCTATGTCAAACCCGCTAGCGCCACCAACAGTCCAAATTTGCACTTATGTTTTTGCTTATAACTTCTGATCCGTAAGTCCTAGAAACAAAATTCTTGCTTCCTCTGATTCCTTGGCTCAAGACGATTCGATTGGACCATATGACGTCATTTTACGTCATGAAAATTTTCCCGCTATTTTGAATTATTCGAAAAACCTACTTCTTCGAACTCGTCCTAGAGCTTTTGTCCGATTGCCACGAAAATTGGTATGTATCATCTTGAGACACTCATGGCAAAAAGTTATCAAAATAATTTCGATACAGCAATCCGTTGTCAAATACCACCTTAACGAATTTTACGTAGAGCGCAAAAAAACAGTTTTTAGGCTGTATCTCCGTCAAACTTAGGCCTATTGACACGACACTTGGTACTTGTGATGCCAGTCAGGAATTGAGGGTGCATGCACAGTTTTGTCACAGCGCCACCTAGTGGCCAGACAATTGATTTATACACCTATAACTTTGGCTGTGATAAACGTATTTTGACGGGACTTGATTTGTAGGAGTCCTGGGTAGTCGCCGAGTCCAACGATACCAAATATGCCAGATTTCGCCTTACGGTTAGCCCTGCGCAGCAAAACAGCACTTAAAAAACAAGCGCGAATATCTTCGCAAGCCTTATTCTGATCGACTCGAAAACACTATAGGAAGAATATTGCATTACCTTCTGAACAAAAAGTTCTATTGGCGTTATATTAAAATTTTCATCAGAAATTGCCGAAAATTGCAAAAAACGAAAAATTACCTTTGAATTTTGTGTTTTTTACACATAAATGGTTATAACTTCGCAACGAAAAGAGATTTTTTCACCAGATTTGATACGCTGATGTACGAGCAGAGTCTGAGGTCACACAAAAACATTGGTATGCCTTCACCACTAGTTGGCCTTATAATTGGACAAAACCTTTCATATCAAGCAAGCCCTATGGTCATACAACTATTTCTTTGCTGAACTAAAGTGTATAGTCAGAAAACTAGCTAAATGTAACGCAGTCATGCTCTGAGGTTGCATGCACAATTTTGTCATAGCGCCACCTAGTGGCTTGGAGATAGAAAATAGCAATTTTTGCCTAAAACTACTGCAACAACACATCTAAAATCATAAGTCATCATGGATTCTTCATTTCTTGGCTTGGACTATTATCACTGGTGGATGTAAATTTACTCTCTAGCAACCAATTAGAATACCTAATCAACTGTTTTTGAAAGAGCTTTTTCTCTGCATCAGAACATCGTAGAGACATGGGGATGGTCTCTTTTGACTGATTTAACTTGTTGTAACATGTTGTGACCCATGTTATGCCACTGCATACATCACTCACATGTCCTTCAGTGCTCTAATGTTCCATGATTGACAATAACAGAAGGACGATTGCATTAGACAAGAACATAGATTATTTTTGTTGATTACTTTTGCGTTTTTTTCATTTGAAATCATGAGTTTTACCTAGGTTCTTCAGTATTCTTATCCAAACTCAACTTTACACCCTTCTGTGCCCTTTTCGGCTTGACCCCGGTATTGCTGCTTGCAGCTATATTTATTATTAGGGGTCAAGCCCAGAATGGGCGAAGACCCCTATTGTATCCGTTAGTTTTCTTTTTATTATAATAATTATTATTATTATTAGTTATTCTTCTTCCGCCATTGCGGTCTATGGCAGCCCATAGAACCGTACGTAGGAAAGTTATGAAATTTGGCACACTGATAAAGGACACTCCAATGTGTCCCCACAGCAAATTTGGAGTCTCTATGTCAAACCCGCTAGCGCCACCAACAGTCCAAAATTGCACTTATGTTTTTGCTTATAACTTCTGATCCGTAAGTCCTAGAAACAAAATTCTTGCTTCCTCTGATTCCTTGGCTCAAGACGATTCGATTACACTCTATGACGTCATTTTCCGTCATGAAAATTTTCCCGCCATTTTGAATTATTTGAAAAACCTACTTTTTCGAACTCGTCCTAGAGCTTTTGTCCGATTGCCACGAAAATTGGTATGTATCATCTTGAGACACTCATGGCAAAAAGTTATCAAAAGAATTTCGATACAGCAATCCGTTGTCAAATACCACCTTAACGAGTTTTATGTAGAGCGCAAAAAAACAGATTTTAGGCTTTATCTTCGTCAAACTTAGGCCTATTGACACGACACTTGGTACTTGAGATGCCAGTCAGGAACTGAGGGTGCATGCACAGTTTCGTCGCAGCGCCACCTACTGGCCAGACGAATGTTTTATACGCCTATAACTTTGGCTGTGATAAACGTATTTTGACGGGACTTGATTTTTAGGAGTCCTGGGTAGTCGCCGAGTCCAACGATACCAAACATGCCAGATTTCGCCTTACGGTTAGCCCTGCGCAGCAAAACAGCACTTAAAAAACAAGCGCGAATATCTCCGCGAGCGTAATTCTGATCGACTTGAAAACATCATAGGAAGAATATTGCATTACCTTCTGAACAAAAAGTTCTATTGGCGTTATATTAAAATTTTCATCAGAAATGGCCGAAAATTGCAAAAAACGAGAAATTACCTTTGAATTTTGTGTTTTTTACACATAAATGGTTATAACTTCGCAACGAAAAGAGATTTTTTCACCAGATTTGATACGCTGATGTACGAGCAGAGTCTGAGGTCACACAAAAACATTGGTATGCCTTCACCACTAGTTGGCCTTATAATTGGACAAAACCTTTCATATCAAGCAAGCCCTATGGTCATACAACTATTTCTTTGCTGAACTAAAGTGTATAGTCAGAAAACTAGCTAAATGTAACGCAGTCATGCCCTGAGGTTGCATGCACAATTTTGTCATAGCGCCACCTAGTGGCTTGGAGATAGAAAATTGCAATTTTTGCCTAAAACTACTGCAACAACACATCTAAAATCATAAGTCATCATGGATTCTTCATTTCATGGCTTGGACTATTATCGCTGGTGGATGTGAATCTACTCTCTAGCAACCAATGAGATTACCTAATCAACTGTTTTTGAAAGAGCTTTTTCTCTGCATCAGAACATCATAGAGACATGGGGATGGTCTCTTTTGACTGATTTAACTTGTTGTAACATGTTGTGACCCATGTTATGCCACTGCATACATCACTCACGTGTCCTTCCGTGCTCTAATGTTCCATGATTGTCAATAACAGAAGGACGATTGCATTAGACAAGAACATAGATTATTTTTGTTGATTACTTTTGCGTTTTTTTCATTTGAAATCATGAGGTTTACCTAGGTTCTTTAGTATTCTTATCCAATCTCAACTTTACACCCTTCTGTGCCCTTTTCGGCTTGACCCCGGCATTGCTGCTTGCAGCTATATTTATTATTCTGCTTCTTCTTCTTCTTCTTCTTCCGCCATTGCGGTCTATGGCAGCCCATAGAACCGTACGTAGGAAAGTTATGAAATTTGGCACACTGATAAAGGACAGTCCAATGTGTCCCCATAGCAAATTTGGAGTCTCTATCTCAAACCCGCTAGCGCCACCAACAGTCCAAAGTTGCACTTACGTTTTTGCTTATAACTTCTGATCCGTAAGTCCTAGAAACGAAATTCTTGTTTCATCTGATTCCTTGGCTCAGGACGATTCGATTAGACCCTATGAAGTCATTTTCCGTTATGAAAATTTTTCCGCCATTTTGAATTATTTGTAAAACCTACTTTTGCGAACTCGTCCTAGAGTTTTTACCCGATTGCCGCGAAAATTGGTATGTAGCATCTAGAGACCCTCGCGGCAAAAAGTTATTAAAAGAATTTTGATAAACCAATCCGTTGTCGTATAGCGTGTCAACAAATTTTACGTAGAGCGCAAAAAAACAGATTTTAGGCTGTATCTTCGTCAAACTTAGGCCTATTGACACGAAACTTGGTAATTGTGATGCCAGTCATGAACTGAGTGTGCATGCACAGTTTCGTCGCAGCGCCACCTAGTGGTCAAACAGATGATTTATACACCTTTAACTTTGGGTGCGTTTAACGTATTTTGACGGGACTTGATTTTTAGGAGTCCTGAGTAGTCGCCGAGTCCAACGATACCAAACATGCCAGATTTCGCCTTACGGTTAGCCCTGCGCAGCAAAACAGCACTTAAAAAACACGCGCGAATATCTCTGCGAGCGTTATTCCGATCGACTCGAAAATGCCATAGAAAGAACATTGCATTACCTTCTGAACAAAAAGTTCTATTGGCGTTATATTAAATTTTTCATCAGAAATGGCCGAAAATTGCAAAAAACAAAAAATTACCTTTAGATTTTGTGTTTTTTACACATAAATGCTTATAACTTTGCAACGAAAAGAGATTTTTTCACCAGATTTGATACGCTGATGTATGAGCAGAGTCTGAGGCCACACAAAAAAATTGGTATGCCTGAACCACTAGGTGGCCCTATAATTGAACAAAATAAATCATATCAAGCAAGCCCTATGGTCATACAACTATTTCTTTGCTGAACTAAAGTGTATAGTCATGAAACTAGCTAGATGTAACGCAGATATGACCCGAGGTTGCATGCACGATTTTGTCATAGCGCCACCTAGTGGTTTGGAGATAGAAAATAGCTATATTTGCCTAAAACTACTGCAACAACACATCTAAAACCATGAGTCATCATGGATTCTTCATTTCATATGGCTTGGTCTATAATCACTGGTGGATGTGAATTTACTCTCTAGCAACCAATGAGAATACCTTATGAACCGTTTTGAAAGAGCTTTTTCTCTGCATCAGAACATCGTAGAGACATGGGGATGGTCTCTTTTGACTGATTCAACGTGTTGTAACATGTGACCCATATTATGCCACTGCAAACATCACTCACATGTCCTTCTGTGCTCTAATGTTCCATGATTGTCAATAACATAGATAATTTTTTTTGATTACTTTTGCGGTTTTTTCATCTGAAATCATGAGGTTTACATAGGTTCTTAAGTACTCTTATCCAAACTCAACTTTACACCCTTCTGTGCCCTTTTCGGCTTGACCCCGTTATTGCTGCTTGCAGCTATATTGGTAATTGTTTCTGTTAATAAATTTTTCTTCTTCCGCCATTGCGGTCTATGGCAGCCCATAGAACCGTATGTAGGAAAGTTATGAAATTTGGCACACTGACAGAAGACAGTCCAAATAATATCCATAGCATTTTTGGAGTCTCTATCTCAAACCCGCTAGCGCCACCAACAGTCCAAAGTTGCACTTACGTTTTTGCTTATAACTTCTGATCCGTAAGTCCTAGAAACGAAATTATTGTTTCCTCTGATTCCTTGGCTCAAGACAATTCGATTAGACCCTATGACGTCATTTTCCGTCATGAAAATTTTTCCGCCATTTTGAATTATTCGTAAAACCTACTTTTGCGAACTCGTCCTAGAGTTTTTACCCGATTGCTACGAAAATCGGTGTGCAGCATCTAGAGACACTCAAGGCAAAAAGGTATTAAAACAATTTCGATAAACCAATCCGTTGTCGTATAGCGCGTCAACGAATTTTACATAGAGCGCAAAAAAACAGATATTAGGCTGTATCTTCGCCAAACTTAGGCCTATTGATACGACACTTGGTACATGAGATGCCAGTCAGGAACTGAGGGTGCATGCACAGTTTCGTTGCAGCGCCACCTAGTGGCCAGACGAATGTTCTATACCAGTATAACTTTGGCTGCGATAAAAGTATTTTCATGGGACTTGTTTTTTTTGGAGTCCTGAGTAGTCGCCGAGTCCAACGATACCAAACATGCCAGGATTCGTCATACGGTTAGCCCTGCTCAGCAAAATAGCACTTAAAAAACACGCGCGAATATCTCGGCGAGCGTTATTCCGATCGACTCGAAAACACCATAGGAAGAACATTGCGTTACCTTCTGAACAAAAAGTTCTATTGGAGTTATATTAAAATTTTTATCAGAAATGGCCGAAAAATGCAAAAAACGAAAAATTACCTTTAAATTTTGCATTTTTTACACATAAATGGTTATAACTTCGTAACGCAAAGAGATTTTTTCACCATATTTGATATGCTGATGTACGACCACAGTCTGAGGCTACACAAAAAAAATGTATGCTTGCACCACTAGTTGGCCTTATAATTGAACAAAACCTTTGAAATCAAGCCACCTTATGGTCATACAACTGTTTCTTCACTAAACTAAAGTGTACAGTCATAAAACTAGCTAGATGTAACACAGTTATGACCTGAGGTTGCATGCACAATTTTGTCATTGGGCCACCTAGTGGTTTTGAGATAGAAATATGGCATTTTTTGCCTAAACCTACTGCAACAACACATCTAAAACCATGAGTCATCATGGATTATTCCTTTCATGGCTTTGACTATAATCCCTGGTGGTTGCCATTTCACTCCCTAGCAACCAATGAGAATACCTTATCAACCGTTTTTGCAAGAGCTTTTTCTCTGCATCAGAACATCGCAGAGACATGGGGGTGGGCTCTTTTGACTCATTAAAACCACTGTAACATTTTGTGAGCTGAGTATTGCCACTAGAAGCACCACTCATTTTTACGTCAGTGTTCTAGTTATCAATGCTCGACGAAAGAGAGGGAGAGATTTCACTAAATGAGAACAGCTTTTTTGTTGATAACTGTTATATTGTTTTGTCTGAAATCAAGAGATTTTCCTAGGTACTTTAAACTGCTCATCCGAAGTCAACTTTACTTTCTGCTGTGCCCTTTTTGGCTTGACCCCGGTGATTGCTGCTTCTTATTCTTCTTCTTCTTCTTCTTCTTCCGCCATTGCGGTCTATGGCAGCCCATAGAACCGTACGTAGGAAAGTTATGAAATTTGGCACACTGATAAAGGACAGTCCAAATATTATCCACAGCAAATTTGGAGTCTCTATCTCAAACCCGCTAGCGCCACCAACAGTCCAAAGTTGCACTTATGTTTTTGCTTATAACTTTTGATCCGTAAGTCCTAAAAACGAAATTCTTGGTTCCTCTGATTCCTTGGCTCAAGACGATTCGATTGGACCTTATGACGTCATTTTCCGTCATGAAAATGTTTCCGCCATTTTGAATTATTCGTAAAACCTACTTTTGCGAACTCGTCCTAGAGTTTTTACCCGTCCGTCCGATTTGCATGTCCTTTGGTATGTAGCATCTAGAGACACCCCAGACAAAAAGTTATCAAAAGCTTTTTGATAGACCAATGCGTTCTCGTATAAATTGACAACATATATGGCGGCGAGCACGCCAAAACGGACGTGAGGCCGTATCTTCGCAAAACTTTATTGTATCGACACGAAACTTGGTATATGTCATTACAGTCATGACCTGAGGGTGCCTGAAACGTTTCGTCACAGCGCCACCTAGTGGTCGCGAGATTCAAAAAATGCCTATTTTCGCTTATAACTACTTCAAACTTGAGTCTAAAATCATGAAGGTGGTCTTGTTAGATTCCTTGAGGCATGCAGAGTCAAACGATACCAAACGGTTTTCGGTCGGCCATTTTGGGTGTCGTTCATTTTGAATGTTCTCATTAAGTTCAGTATTTCACAAACAGAATGGCGTATCGCTACGAAATTTGGCATGGTTCATCAGTGACATGTTCTGAACGCACCTATAAATCTTTAGGACAGCGCCACCTAGTGGTCAGGGTATGTAAAGTAATTGTTTAAAATCTTTATAGCATTTGATTCATTTGCCACACTGAAATGAGACTTCCATTTTGAATTATATTGAACACCTACTTTTTCGAACTCCTCCTAGAGCGCTCGTGTTATTGGCTTGATTTTTGGTACGCATCATGTAGAGACACTTTAGACAAAAAGTTATCAAAAGCTTTTCGGTAGACCTATCCGTTGTCGTATAACCCATCAATGAATGCGACGGCGAGCACGCCAAAATGTGTTTGAGCCTGTATCTTCGCAAAACTTTTGCGTATTGATATGAGACTTGGTATATGTCATAACAGTGATGACCTTAGGGTGCATGCACCGTTTTGTCACACTGCCCCCTACTGGTCATGAGATATAAAAAATGTCTATTTTTGCTTATAACTACATCAAAATTGAATATAAAATTATGAAATTAGTCTTGTTAGATTACGTGAGGCATGCCAAGTCAAACGATACCAAATGGTTTCAGTCGGCCATTTTGTGTGTCGGCCATTTTGAAAATTTTCTTTAAGTTCAAGTATTTCAAAAACGCAATTGCGTATTGTTATGAAACTTGGTATGGTTCATCAGCAACATGTTCTGAGAGGGCTTGTAAACTTTTCGGCGCCCCCTAGTGGTCAAAAGATTTGAAGCTATATCTCTGCATCTCTTTATCGCATTTACACCAAATTTGGTGGGTGTCATCACAATCATGACCTGAGTCACCATCTATTGTTTTGGTCAGTGCCCCCTAGTGGTCAAGTCATTTAAGGCTATATCTCCGTATCGCTTTATCGTATTTACACTAAATTTGGTATGTGTCATCACAATCATGACCTGAGTCACCATCTATTGTTTTGTTCAGTGCCCCCTAGTGGTCAAGTCATTTAAGGCTATATCTCTGTATCGCTTTATCGTATTTACACTAAATTTGGTATGTGTCATCACAGTCATGGCCTGAGGCACCATCTCTTGTTTCGGCACAGTGCCTCCTAGTGGTCACAAGATACAAAAAATTGCTATTTTTTCCTAAAACTAATGCAAACTTAGATCTTAAATCATGACAGTCATCACGTATGAATTATTTTTGCCATGTTTGGCTTGACCCCGGTATCGCTGCTTGCAGCTATATTATTAGGGGTCAAGCCCCGAAGGGGCGTAGAACCCTATTGTTATTGTTAGTTTTCTTATTATTATTATTATTATTATTTTTCTTCCTCGTTCTTCCGCCGAAAGTCAATGGCAGCCCATAGAACCGTACATAGGAAAGTTATGAATTTTGGCACACTGATAAAGGACAGTCCAATGTGTCCCCACAGCAAATTTGGAGTCTCTATCTCTAACCCTCTAGCGCCACCAACAGTCCAAAGTTGCACTTATGTTTTTGCTTATAACTTCTGATCCGTAGGTCCTAGAAACGAAATTCTTGTTTCCTCTGATTCCTTGGCTCAAGCCGATTCGACTGGACCCTATGACGTCATTTTCCGTCATGAAAATTTTTCCGCCATTTTGAATTATTCGTAAAACCTACTTTTTCGAACTCGTCCTAGAGCTTTTGCCCGATTGCCGCGAAAATTGGTATGTAGCATCTAGAGACCCTCACGGCAAAAAGTTATCAAAAGAATTTCGATAAACCAATCCGTTGTCGTATAGCGCGTCAACAAATTTTACGTAGAGCACAAAAAAACAGAATTTAGGCTGTATCTTCGTCAAACTTAGGCCTATTGACACGACACTTGGTACTTGTGATGCCAGTCAGGAACTGAGTGTGCATGCACAGTTTCGTCGCAGCGCCACCTAGTGGCCAGACAGATGTTTTTTTCACCTATAACTTTGGCTGTGATCAACGTATTTTGACGGGACTTAATTTTTAGGAGTCCTGAATAGTCGCTGAGTCCAACGATACCAAACATGCCAGATTTCGCTTTACGGTTATCCCTGCGCAGCAAAACAGCACTTAAAAAACATGCGCGAATATCTCCGCGAGCGTTATTCCGATCGACTCGAAAACACCATAGGAAGAACATTGCATTACCTTCTGAACAAAAAGTTCTATTGGCGTTTTATTAAAATTTTCTTCAGAAATGGCCGAAAATTGCAAAAAAAGAAAAATTACCTTTTACAATTTGTGTTTTTATACATAAATGGTTATAACTTCGCAACGAAAAGAAATTTTTTCACCAGATTTGATACGCTGATGTATGAGCAGAGTCTGAGGCCACACAAAAAATTGGTATGCCTGAACCACTAGGTGGCCCTATAATTGAACAAAATCTTACATATCAAGCAAGCCCTATGGTCATACAACTGTTTCTTCACTAAATTAAAGTGTATACTCATAAAACTAGCTAGATGTAACACAGTTATGACCTCAGGTTGCATGCACAATTTTGTCATTGCGCCACCTACTGGTTTTGAGATAGAAATATGGCATTTTTTGCCTAAAACTACTGCAACAACACATCTAAAACCATTAGTCATCATGGATTATTCCTTTCATGGCTTTGACTATAATCCACTGATGGTTGTCAATTCACTCCCTAGCAACCAATGAGAATACCTTATCAACCGTTTTGCAAGAGCTATATCTCTGTGTCAGAACATCGTAGAGACACGGGGGTGGGCTCTTTTGACTCATTAACACCACTGTAACATTTTGTGAGCTGAGTATTGCCACTGCAAGCACCACTTATTTTTACTTCAGTGTTCTAGTTATCAATGCTCGTCGAAAGAGAGGGAGAGATTTCACTAAATTCCTGTTACATTTAGAATAGACTTTAAAGTATTGTTACCCGTTTATAAATCACTTCATGGCTAAGGACCCAAATACATGACAGATATGCTAACTGAATATAAACCTAAAAGATTACTCAGATCATTAGGATCCGGTCAGTTAGAAATACCAAGGGTTCACTCAAAACAAGGTGCGTCAGCATTTAGTTATTATGCCACCTCTAGCTGGAATCAACTTCCAGAAGAGATCAGATGTGCTTCAACAGTAAACACTTTTAAATCTAGATTAAAAACACATCTGTTTAACTCTGCATTTACTGAATGAGCACTGTGCTGCTTCACACTGACTGCACTTTTAACTCAAGTCACTTTTACTCCTGTTTTATTCTTTTTAATATTTTAAACTGTTTTATTAAAATCACATTTATTTTCTTTAATTGTTATTTAAAATTCTCATGTCTTTATTGTGATCTTATCGTGTATATCTTATTTTTACATTTTCTTTCTCTTTTTTTATATATTGTTTTCTCATCCCTGTGTAAAGCACTTTGAATGACCTCTGTGTATGAAATGTGCTATACAAATAAACTTGCCTTGCCTTGCCTTGCCTAAATGAGAACACAGCTTTTTTGCTGATAACTGTTATATTGTTTTGTCTGAAATCAAGAGATTTTCCTAGGTTTTTTAAACTGCTCATCCGAAGTCAACTTTACTTTCTGCTGTGCCCTTTTCGGCTTGACCCCGGTGATTGCTGCTTGCAGCTATATTGGCAATTGTTTCTGTTAATACATTTTTCTTCTTCCGCCATTGCGGTCTATGGCAGCCCATAGAACCGTACGTAGGAAAGTTGTGAAATTTGGCACACTGACAGAGGACAGTCCAAATAATATCCACTGCAATTTTGGAGTCTCTATCTCAATC
Organism: Paramisgurnus dabryanus; assembly: GCF_030506205.2. Classification (NCBI taxonomy): domain Eukaryota; kingdom Metazoa; phylum Chordata; class Actinopteri; order Cypriniformes; family Cobitidae; genus Paramisgurnus; species Paramisgurnus dabryanus. The sequence goes on along the minus strand of NC_133341.1, from coordinate 3,576,004 downwards.
TCGCTAGCGCCACCAACAGTCCAAAATTGCACTTATGTTTTTGCTTATAACATCTGATCCGTAAGGCCTAGAAACAAAATTCTTGCTTCCTCTGATTCCTTGGCTCAAGACGATTCGATTGGACCCTATGACGTAATTTTCCGTCATGAAAATTTTTCCGCCATTTTGAATTATTCGTAAAACCTACTTTTGCGAACTCGTCCTAGAGTTTTTACCCGATTGCCGCAAAAATTGGTATGTAGCATCTAGAGACCCTCACGGCAAAAAGTTATTAAAAGAATTTTGATAAATCAATCCGTTGTTGTATAGCGCGTCAACAAATTTTACGTAGAGCGCAAAAAAACAGATTTTAGGCTGTATCTTCGTCAAACTTAGGCCTATTGACACGACACTTGGTACTTGTGATGCCAGTCAGGAACTGAGTGTGCATGCACAGTTTCGTCGCTGCGCCACCTAGTGGCCAGACAGATGTTTTATACACCTATAACTTTGGCTGCGATTAACGTATTTTGACGGGACTTGATTTTTAAGAGTCCTGAGTAGATGCCGAGTCCAACGATACCAAACATGCCAGATTTCGTCTTACGGTTAGCCCTGTGCATTAAAATAGCGCTTAAAAAACACGCGCGAATAACTCCGCGAGCGTTATTCCGATCGACTCGAAAACCCCATAGGAAGAACAGTGCATTACCTTCTGAACAAAAAGTTCTATTGGCATTATATTAAAATTTTCATCAGAAATGGCCGAAAATTGCAAAAAACGAAAAATTACCTTTAAATTTTGTGTTTTTTACACATAAATGGTTATAACTTCATAACGAAAAGAGATTTTTTCACCAGATTTGATACGCTGATGTATGAGCAGAGTCTGAGGCCAGACAAAAAAATTGGTATGCCTGAACCACTAGGTGGCCCTATAATTGAACAAAATATTTCATATCAAGCAAGCCCTATGGTCATACAACTATTTCTTTGCTGAACTAAAGTGTATAGTCATGAAACTAGCTAGATGTAACGCAGTCATGAACTGAGGTTGCATGCACGATTCTGTCATAGCGCCACCTAGTGGTTTGGAGATTGAAAATAGCTATTTTTGCCTAAAACTACTGCAACAACACATCTAAAACCTTGAGTCATCATGGATTCTTCATTTCATGGCTTGGACTATAATCACTGGTGGATGTGAATTTACTCTCTAGCAACCAATGAGAAAACCTTATGAACCATTTTTGAAAGAGCTTTTTCTCTGCATCAGAACATCGTAGATACATGGGGATGGTCTCTTTTGACTGATTCAACGTGTTGTAACATGTTGTGACCCATGTTATGCCACTGCAAACATCACTCACATGTCCTTCTGTGCTCTAATGTTCCATGATTGTCAATAACATAGATTATTTTTGTTGATTACTTTTGCGTTTTTTTTTCATCTGAAATCATGAGGTTTACATAGGTTCTTTAGTATTCTCATCCAAACTCAACTTTACACCCTTCTGTGCCCTTTTCGGCTTGACCCCGGTATTGCTGCTTGCAGCTATATTTATTAGTTATTCTTCTTATTCCGCCATTGCGGTCTATGGCAGCCCATAGAACCGTACGTAGGAAAGTTATGAAATTTGGCACACTGATAAAGGACAGTCCAATGTGTCCCCACAGCAAATTTGGAGTCTCTATCTCTCTAACCCTCTAGTGCCACCAACAGTCCAAAGTTGCACTTATGTTTTTGCTTATAACTTCTGATCCGTAGGTCCTAGAAACGAAATTCTTGTTTCTTCTGATTCCTTGGCTCAAGACGATTCGATTTGACCCTATGACGTCATTTTCCGTCATAAAATTTTTTCCGCAATTTTGAATTATTCGTAAAACCTACTTTTGCGAACTCGTCCTAGAGATTTTGCCCGATTTTCACGAAAATTGGTATGTAGCATCTACAGACCCTCTCGGCAAAAAGTTATGGAATTCATGTCAATTCGTCCATCCGTTTCCGTAAACCACGTCAACAAATTTTACGTAGAGCGCAAAAAAACAGATTTTAGGCTGTATCTTCGTCAAACTTTGGCCTATTGACACGACACTTGGTACTTTTGATGCCAGTCAGGAACTGAGTGTGCATGCACAGTTTCGTCGCAGCGCCACCTAATGGCCAGACAGATGTTTTTTACACCTATAACTTTGGCTGTGATCTACGTATTTTGACGGGACTTGATTTTTAGGAGTCCTGAATAGTCGCCGAGTCCAACGATACCAAACATGCCAGATTTCGCCTTACGGTTAGCCCTGCGCAGCAAAACAGCACTTAAAAAACATGCGCGAATATCTCCGCGAGCGTTATTCCGATCGACTCGAAAACACCATAGGAAGAACATTGCATTACCTTCTGAACAAAAAGTTCTATTGGCGTTATATTAAAATTGCAAAAAACGAAAAATTACCTTTTACAATTTGTGTTTTTATACATAAATGGTTATAACTTCGCAACGAAAAGACATTTTTTCACCAGATTTGATACGCTGATGTATGAGCAGAGTCTGAGGCCACACAAAAAAATTGGTATGCCTGAACCACTAGGTGGCCCTATAATTGAACAAAATCTTTCATATCAAGCAAGCCCTATGGTCATACAACTATTTCTTCACTAAACTAAAGTGTATAGTCATAAAACTAGCTAGATGTAACACACTTATGAACTGAGGTTACATGCACAACATTGTCATTGCGCCACCTAGTGGTTTTGAGATAGAAATATGGTATTTTTGCCTAAAACTACTCCAACAGTACATCTAAAATCTTGGGTCATTATGTATTATTCTTTCATGGCTTGGAGATCATTGGTGCATGCCAATTAACTCCTTAGCAACCAATTAGGATACCTTATCAACCCTTTTTGCAAGAGCTATATCTCTGCATCAGAACATCGTAGAGACATGGGGGTGGTCTCTTTTGACTCATTAACACCACTGTAACATTTTGTGAGCTGAGAATTGCCACTGCAAGCACCACTCACATTTTCTTCAGTGTTCTAGTTGTCAATGCTCCTCGAGAAGAGAGGGAGAGATGACACTGAATGAAAACACAGCTTTTTTGCTGATAACTGTTATATTATTTAGTCTGATATCAAGAGATTTTCCCAGGTTCTTTAAACTGCTCATCCGAATTCAACTTTACTTTCTTATGTGCCCTTTTTGGCTTGACCCCGGCATTGCTGCTTGCAGCTATATTTAGGGGTCAAGCCCCGAAGGGGCGAAGACCCCTATTGTATTTGTTAGTTTTCTTATTATTATTATTATTATTATTCTTCTTCTTCTTCTTCTTCCGCCATTGCGGTCTATGGCAGCCCATAGAACCGTACGTAGGAAAGTTATGAAATTTGGCACACTGATAAAGGACAGTCCAATGTGTCTCCACAGCAAATTTGGAGTCTCTAACTCCAACCCTCTAGCGCCACCAACAGTCTAAAGTTGCACTTACGTTTTTGTTTATAACTTCTGACCCGTACGTCCTAGAAACGAAATTCTTGTTTCCTCTGATTCCTTGGCTCAAGACGATTCGACTGGACCCTATGACGTCATTTTCCGTCATGAAAATTTTTCCGCCATTTTGAATTATTCGTAAAACCTACTTTTGCGAACTCGTCCTAGAGCTTTTGCCCGATTTCCACGAAAATCGGTATGTAGCATCTACAGACCCTCACGGCAAAAAGTTATGGAATTCATGTCGATTCGCCAATCTGTTTGCGTAAACCGCGTCAACAAATTTTACGTAGAGTGCAAAAAAACGGATTTGAGGCTGTATCTTCGCCAAACTTAAGCCTATTGAAACGACACTTGGTACTTGTGATGCCAGTCAGGAACTGAGAGTGCATGCCCAGTTTCGTCGCAGCGCCACCTAGTGGTAAGACGAATGTTTTACACACCTATAACTTTGGCTGTGATCGACGTATTTTCATGGGACTTGTTTCCTTGGAGTCCTGAATAGTCGCCGAGTCCAACGATACCAAACATGCCAGAATTGGCCTTACGGTTAACCCTGCGCGGCAAAATAGCACTTAAAAAACACGCGCGAATATCTCCGCGAGCGTAATTCTGATCGACTCGAAAACATCATAGGAAGAATATTGCATTACCTTCTGAACAAAAAGTTCTATTGGCATTGTATTAAAATTTTCATCAGAAATGGCTGAAAATTGCAAAAAACGAAAAATTACCTTTAAATTTTGTGTTTTTACACATAAATGGCTATAACTTCGTAACGCAAAGAGATTTTTTCACCATATTTGATACGCTGATGTACGACCACAGTCTGAGGCTACACAAAAAAAATTGTATGGTTGCACCACTAGTTGGCCTTATAATTTAACAAAACCTTTGAAATCAAGCCACCCTATGGTCATACAACTGTTTCTTCACTAAACTAAAGTGTATAGTCATAAAACTAGCTAGATGTAACACAGTTATGATCTGAGGTTGCATGCACAATTTTGTCATTGCGCCACCTACTGGTTTTGAGATAGAATATGGCATTTTTTTGCCTAAAACTACTGCAACAACACATCTAAAACCATAAGTCATCATGGATTATTCCTTTCATGGCTTTGACTATAATCACTAGTGGATGTCCATTTACTCTCTAGCAACCAATGAGAATACGTTATCAACTGTTTTTGCAAGAGCTTTTTCTCTGCATCAGAACATCGCAGAGACATTGGGGTGGGCTCTTTTGACTCATTAACACCACTGTAACATTTTGTGAGCTGAGTATTGCCACTAGAAGCACCACTCATTTTTACGTCAGTGTTCTAGTTATCAATGCTCGACGAAAGAGAGGGAGAGATTTCACTAAATGAGAACAGCTTTTTTGCTGATAACTGTTATATTGTTTTTCTGAAATCAAGAGATTTTCCTAGGTACTTTAAACTGCTCATCCGAAGTCAACTTTACTTTCTGCTGTGCCCTTTTTTGGCTTGACCCCGGTGATTGCTGCTTGCAGCTATATTTATAATAATTATTATTCTGGTTCTTCTTCCGCCATTGCGGTCTATGGCAGCCCATAGAACCGTACGTAGGAAAGTTATGAAATTTGGCACACTGATAAAGGACAGTCCAATGTGTCCCCACAGCAAATTTGGAGTCTCTAACTCCAACCCTCTAGCGCCACCAACAGTCCAAAGTTGCACTTACGTTTTTGCTTATAACTTTTGATCCGTAAGTCTTAGAAACGAAATTCTTGTATCCTCTGATTCCTTGGCTCAAGCCGATTCGATTGGACCCTATGACGTCATTTTCCGTCATGAAAATTTTTCCGCCATTTTGAGTTATTCGTAAAACCTACTTTTGCGAACTCGTCCTAGAGCTTTTGCCCGATTTCCACGAAAATCGGTATGTAGCATCTACAGACCCTCACGGCAAAAAGTTATGGAATTCATGTCAATTCGTCCATCCGTTTCCGTAAACCGCGTCAACGAATTTTAAGTAGAGCACAAAAAAACGGATTTGAGGCTGTATCTTCGCCAAACTTAAGCCTATTGACACGATACTTGGTACTTGTGATGCCAGTCAGGAACTAAGGGTGCATGCAGAGTTTCGTCACAGCGCCACCTAGTGGTCAGATTTATGCTTTAAACGCCTATAACTTTGGCTCCGATTGACGTATTTTCACGGGACTTGTTTCTTTAGAGTTCTGAATAGTTGCCGAGTCCAACGATACCAAACATGCCAGATTTCGCCTTACGGTTAACCCTGCGCAGCAAAAGAGCACTTAAAAAACACGCGCGAATATCTCGGCGAGCGTTATTCCGATCGACTCGAAAACACCATAGGAAGATTATTGCGTTACCTTCTGAACAAAAAGTTCTATTGGCGTTATATTAAAATTTTTATCAGAAATGGCCGAAAAATGCAAAAAACGAAAAATTACCTTGAAATTTTGTATTTTTACACATAAATGGTTACAACTTCGCAACGAAAAGAGATTTTTTCACCAGATTTGATACACTGATGTATGAGCAGAGTCCGAGGCCACACAAAAAAAATGGTATACCTGCACCAGTAGGTGGCCCTATAATTAAACAAAACCTTTGAAATCAAGCCACCCTATGGTCATACAACTGTTTCTTCACTAAACTAAAGTGTATAGTCATAAAACTAGCTAGATGTAACACAGTTATGACCTGAGATTACATGCACAACTTTGTCATTGCGCCACCTAGTGGTTTTGAAAGAGAAATATGGTATTTTTGCCTAAAACTACTCCAACAGTACATCTAAAGTCTTGGGTCATCATGTATTATTCCTTTCATGGCTTGGAGATCATTGGTGCATGCCAATTAATTCCTTCGCAACCAATAAGGATACCTTATCAATCCTTTTTACAAGAGCTATATCTCTGCATCAGAACATCGTAGAGACATGGGGGTGGTCTCTTTTGACTCATTAACACCACTGTAACATTTTGTGAGAATTGCCACTGCAAGCACCACTCACATTTTCTTCAGTGTTCTAGTTGTCAATGCTCCTCGAGAGGAGAGAAAGAGATTACACTGAATGAAAACACAGCTTTTTTGCTGATAACTGTTATATTATTTAGTCTGAAATCAAGAGATTTTCCTAGGTTCTTTAAACTGCTCATTTGAATTCAACTTTACTTTCTTCTGTGCCCTTTTTGGCTTGACCCCGGCATTGCTGCTTGCAGCTATATTTAGGGGTCAAGCCCCGAAGGGGCGAAGACCCCTATTGTATTTGTTAGTTTTCTTATTATTATTATTAGTTATTAGGGGTCAAGCCCCGAAGGGGCGAAGACCCCTATTGTATTTGTTAGTTTTCCTATTATAATAATAATTATTCTGGTTCTTCTTCCGCCATTGCGGTCTATGGCAGCCCATAGAACCGTACGTAGGAAAGTTATGAAATTTGGCACACTGATAGAGGACAGTCCAATGTGTCCCCACAGCAAATTTGGAGTCTCTATCTTTAACCCTCTAGCGCCACCAACAGTCCAAAGTTGCACTTACGTTTTTGCTTATAACTTCTGATCTGTAAGTCCTAGAAACAAAATTCTTGTTTCCTCTGATTCCTTGGCTCAAGACGATTCGATTTGACCCTATGGCGTCCTTTTCCGTCATGGAAATTTTTCCGCCATTTTGAATTATTCGTAAAACCTACTTTTGCGAACTCGTCCTAGAGCTTTTGCCCAATTTCCACGAAAATCGGTATGTAGCATCTACAGACCCTCACGGCAAAAAGTTATGGAATTCATGTCAATTCGTCCATCCGTTTCCGTAAACCGCGTCAACGATTTTTACGTAGAGCGCAAAAAAACGGATTTGAGGCTGTATCTTCGCCAAACTTAAGCCTATTGACACGATACTTGGTACTTGTGATGCCAGTCAGGAACTTAGGGTGCATGCAGAGTTTTGTCAGAGCGCCACCTAGTGGTCATACTTATGCTTTAAACGCCTATAACTTTGGCTCCGATTGACGTATTTTCACGGGACTTGTTTCTTTAGAGTTCTGAATAGTTGCCGAGTCCAACGATACCAAACATGCCAGAATTCGCCTTACGGTTAACCCTGCGCAGCAAAATAGCACTTAAAAAACACGCGCGAATATCTCCGCGAGTGTTATTCCGATCGACTCGAAAATGCCATAGGAAGAACATTGCATTACCTTCTGAACAAAAAACTCTATTGGCGTTATATTAAAATTTTCATCAGAAATGGCCGAAAATTGCAAAAAACGAAAAATTACCTTTACATTTTGTGTTTTTTACACATAAATGGTTATAACTTCGCAACGAAAATAGATTTTTTCACCATATTTGATACCCTGATGTATGAGCATATTTTGAGGCCACACTAAAAAAATTGTATGCTTGCACCACTAGGTGGCCCTATAATTGAACAAAACCTTTGATAACAAGCCAGCCCTATGGTCATACAATTGTTTCTTAACTAAACTAAAGTGTATAGTCATAAAACTAGCTAGATGTAACACAATCATGACCTGATGTTGCATGCACATTTTTGTAATTGCGCCACCTACTGGTTTTGAGATAGAATATGGTATTTTTTGCCTAAAACTACTGCAACAACACAGCTAAAACCATGAGTCATCACAGATTATTCCTTTCATGGCTTTGACTATAATCACTGGTGGTTGCCAATTCACTCCCTAGCAACCATTGAGAATACCTTATCAACCGGTTTTGCAAAAGCTATATCTCTGCATCGGAACATCGTAGAGACACGGGGGTGGGCTCTTTTGACTAATTAAACTTGTTGTAACATGATGTGACCCATGTTTTGCCACTGCAAACACCACTAACATGTCCTTCAGTGCTCTAATGTTCCATGACTGTCAATAACAGAAGGACGATTGCAGTGGATTAGAACATGGATTATTTTTGTTGATTACTTTTGCGTTTTTTCATCTGAAATCATTAGGTTTACCTAGGTTCTTTGGTCTGCTTATCCAAACTCAACTTTACACCCTTCTGTGCCCTTTTCGGCTTGACCCCGGTATCGCTGCTTGCAGCTATATTTCTTCTTCCGTTTCTTCTTCCGCCATTGCGGTCTATGGCAGCCCATAGAACCGTACGTAGGAAAGTTATGAAATTTGGCACACTGATAAAGGACAGTCCAATGTGTCCCCATAGCAAATTTGGAGTCTCTATCACTAACCCGCTAGCGCCACCAACAGTCCAAAGTTGCCTTTATGTTTTTGCTTATAACTTCTGATCCGTAAGTCCTAGAAACAAAATTCTTGCTTCTTCTGATTCCTTGGCTCAAGCCGATTCGATTGGACCCTATGTCGTCATTTTCCGTCATGAAAATTTTTCCGCCATTTTGAATTATTCGTAAAACCTACTTTTGCGAACTCGTCCTAGAGCTTTTGCCCGATTTCCACGAAAATTGGTATGTAGCATCTACAGACCATCACGGCTAAAAGTTATGGAAGTCATGTCAATTCGTCAATCCTTTTTCGTAAACCGCGTCAACGAATTTTTAGTAGAGCGCAAAAAAACGGATTTGAGGCTGTATCTTCGGCAAACTTAAGCCTATTGACACGATACTTGGTACTTGTGATGCCAGTCAGGAACTACGAGTTCATGCAGAGTTTCGTCACAGCGCCACCTAGTGGTCAGACTAATGCTTTACACGCCTATAACTTTGGCTCCGATTGACGTATTTTCACGGGACTTGTTTCTTTGGAGTTCTGAATAGTTGCAGAGTCCAACGATACCAAACATGCCAGAATTGGCCTTACGGTTAACCCTGCGTGGCAAAACAGCACTTAAAAAACATGCGCGAATATCTCCGCGAGCGTTATTCCGATCGACTCGAAAATGCCATAGGAAGAACATTGCATTACCTTCTGAACAAAAAACTCTATTGGCGTTATATTAAAATTTTCATCAGAAATGGCCGAAAATTGCAAAAAACTAAAAATTACCTTTACATTTTGTGTTTTTTACACATAAATGGTTATAACTTCACAACGAAAACAGATTTTTTCACCAGATTTGAGACGCTGATGTATGAGCAGAGTCTGAGGCCACACAAAAAAATTGGTATGCCTGAACCACTAGGTGGCCCTATAATTGAACAAAATATTTCATATCAAGCAAGCCCTATGGTCATACAACTATTTCTTTGCTGAACTAAAGTGTATAGTCATGAAACTAGCTAGATGTAACGCAGATATGACCTGAGGTTGCATGCACGATTCTGTCATAGCGTCACCTAGTGGTTTGGAGATAGAAAATAGCTATATTTGCCTAAAACTACTGCAACAACACATCTAAAACCATGAGTCATCATGGATTCTTCATTTCATATGGATTGGTCTATAATCACTGGTGGATGTGAATTTACTCTCTAGCAACCAATGAGAATACCTTATGAACCGTTTTGAAAGAGCTTTTTCTCTGCATCAGAACATCGTAGAGACATGGGGATGGTCTCTTTTGACTGATTTAACTTGTTGTAACATGTTGTGACCCATGTTATGCCACTGCAAACATCACTCACATATCCTTCTGTGCTCTAATGTTCCATGACTGTCAATAACAGAAGGATTATTGCAGTGGATTAGAATATAGATTATTTTTGTTGATTACTTTTGCGTTTTTTCATCTGAAATCATTAGGTTTACCTAGGTTCTTTGGTCTGCTTATCCAAACTCAACTTTACACCCTTCTGTGCCCTTTTCGGCTTGACCCCGGTATCGCTGCTTGCAGCTATATTTATTATTAGTTATTCTTCTTCCGCCATTGCGGTCTATGGCAGCCCATAGAACCGTACGTAGGAAAGTTATGAAATTTGGCACACTGATAAAGGACAGTCCAATGTGTCCCCACAGCAAATTTGGAGTCTCTATCTCTAACCCGCTAGCGCCACCAACAGTCCAAAATTGAACTTATGTTTTTACTTATAACTTCTGATCCGTACGTCCTAGAAATGAAATTCTTGTTTCCTCTGATTCCTTGGCTCAAGACGATTCGATTGGACCATATGACGTCATTTTCCGTCATGAAATTTTTTCCGCCATTTTGAATTATTCGTAAAACCTACTTTTGCAAACTTGTCCTAGAGTTTTTACCCGATTGCCGCGAAAATTGGTATGTAGCATCTAGAGACCCTCACGGCAAAAAGTTATCAAAAGAATTTCGATAAACCAATCCGTTGTCGTATAGCGCGTCAACAAAATTTTCGTAGAGCGCAAAAAAACAGATTTTAGGCTGTATCTTCGTCAAACTTAGGCCTATTGACACGACACTTGGTACTTGTGATGCCAGTCAGGAACTGAGTGTGCATGCACAGTTTCGTCGCAGCGCCACCTAGTGGCCAGACAGATGTTTTTTACACCTATAACTTTAGCTGTGATCAACGTATTTTGACGGGACTTGATTTTTAGGAGTCCTGAATAGTCGCCGAGTCCAACGATACCAAACATGCCAGATTTCGCATTACGGTTAGCCCTGCGCAGCAAAATAGCACATAAAAAACAAGCGCGAATATCTCCGCGAGCGTTATTCCGATCGACTCGAAAATGCCATAGGAAGAACATTGCATTACCTTCTGAACAAAAAACTCTATTGGCGTTATATTAAAATTTTCATCAGAAATGGCCGAAAATTGCAAAAAACGAAAAATTACCTTTACATTTTGTGTTTTTTACACATAAATGGTTATAACTTTATAAAGCAAAGAGATTTTTTCACCATATTTGATACGCTGATGTACGACCACAGTCTGAGGCTACACAAAAAAAATGGTATGCTTGCACCACTAGTTGGCCTTATAATTGAACACAACCTTTGAAATCAAGCCACCCTATGGTCATACAACTGTTTCTTCAATAAACTAAAGTGTATAGTCATAAAACTAGCTAGATGTAACACAGTTATGACCTGAGGTTGCATGCACAATTTTGTCATTGCGCCACCTAGTGGTTTTGAGATAGAAATATGGTATTTTTGCCTAAAACTACTCCAACAGTACATCTAAAATCTTGGGTCATCATGTATTATTCCTTTCATGGCTTGGAGATCATTGGTGCATGCCAATTAACTCCTTAGCAACCAATTAGGATACCTTATCAACCGTTTTTGCAAGAGCTATATCTCTGCGTCAGAACATTATAGAGACATGGGGGTGGTCTCTTTTGACTCATTAACACCACTGTAACATTTTGTGAGCTGAGTGTTGCCACTGCAAGCACCACTCACATTTTCTTCAGTGTTTTAGTTGTCAATGCTCCTCGAGAAGAGAGGGAGAGATTACACTGAATGAAAACACAGTTTTTTGCTGATAACTGTTATATTATTTAGTCTGAAATCAATAGATTTTCCTAGGTTCTTTAAACTGCTCATCCAAATTCAACTTTACTTTCTTCTGTGCCCTTTTTGGCTTGATCCCGGCATTGCTGCTTGCAGCTATATTTAGGGGTCAAGCCCCGAAGGGGCGAAGACCCCTATTGTATCCGTTAGTTTTCTTATAATTATTATTAGTTATTCTTCTTCTTCCGCCATTGCGGTCTATGGCAGCCCATAGAACCGTACGTAGGAAAGTTATGAAATTTGGCACACTGATAAAGGACAGTCCAATGTGTCCCCACAGCAAATTTGGAGTCTCTATCTCTAACCCGCTAGCGCCACCAACAGTCCAAAGTTGCACTTATGTTTTTGCTTATAACTTCTGATCCGTAAGTCCTAGAAACAAAATTCTTGCTTCCTCTGATTCCTTGGCTCAAGACGATTCGATTGGACCCTATGACGTCATTTTCCGTCATGAAAATTTTTCCGCCATTTTGAATTATTCGTAAAACCTACTTTTGCGAACTCGTCCTAGAGCTTTTGCCCGATTTCCACAAAAATCGGTATGTAGCATATACAGACCCTCACGGCAAAAAGTTATGGAATTCATGTCAATTCGTCAATCTGTTTTCGTAAACCGCGTCAACGAATTTTACGTAGAGCGCAAAAAAACGGATTTGAGGCTGTATCTTCGGCAAACTTAAGCCTATTGACACGATACTTGGTACTTGTGATGCCGGTCAGGAACTACGAGTGCATGCAGAGTTTCGTCACAGCGCCACCTAGTGGTCAGACTTATGCTTTACACGCCTATAACTTTGGCTCCGATTGACGTATTTTGAAGGGACTTAATTTTTAGGAGTCCTGAGTATTTGCCGAGTCCAACGATACCAAACATACCAGAATTCGCCTCACGGTTAGCCCTGCGCAGCAAAATAGCACTTAAAAAACACGCGCGAATATCTCCGCAAGCGTTATTCCGATCGACTCGAAAACACCATAGGAAGAACATTGCATTACCTTCTGAACAAAAAGTTCTATTGGCGTTATATTAAAATTTTCATCAGAAATGGCCGAAAATTGCAAAAAACAAAAAATTACCTTTAGATTTTGTGGTTTTTGCACATAAATGGTTATAACTTTGCAACGAAAAGAGATTTTTTCACCAGATTTGATACACTGATGTATGAGCAGAGTCTGAGGCCACACAAAAAAATTGGTATGCCTGAACCACTAGGTGGCCCTATAATTGAACAAAATCTTTCATATCAAGCAAGCCCTATGGTCATACAACTATTTATTTGCCAAACTAAAGTGTATAGTCATGAAACTAGCTAGATGTAACGCAGTCATGACCTGAGGTTGCATGCACGATTCTGTCATAGCGCCACCTAGTGGTTTGGAGATAGAAAATAGCTATTTTTGCCTAAAACTACTGCAACAGCACATCTCACTGCATGAAAAGTGGAATTTTCGCCAGAATGTGGCACTGTAGATTGTTGTGAAACTCCAAGTATACGACTGCGCATGACAATTTGCAGCCAACACCGAAAACTGCCATAAGTTGTCAGAAGTTGACGTGGGTCTTGCTCTGAAGTTGTCCCCCCTTCCCCTAATTCTAGGGGAGGCTTTAACATGTAAATGAACATGCTGTGAGCTATACAAATGCAAATGAGGGTAGCAGCTGGGGGAGTTTTACTCAGGTGACATTCTGAGAGGTTTTAAACTTTGATTTTAATAAAATCTCTGGTATCAGTATAGCCAAATTACAAACTCTTAAATTGTAGCTTGAATTGATTTATTTTCAAAGTATGCTACACTGTTAACCCAGATATTGTCTTAATGATATAAACATTACTTAATATTTTGAGTTTTGGACATATACTTAAAAATATATTATACCCATAATCCTTTGTCCCTGAATATTATGATTATTTAAGCTTTTTTACAGAATTAAGAACTAATAAGAACTTTAACTACTTAAATATTTGTTAAAATGTCAGAGGTTTTTTGCTCTAATATTATTCATGTTGTTTAGTTTTAAATGATAAATTACCATTTTTGTTAATGAAAGTCACCATTCAGGTGATCAGTGTTTATTGACATAAACAGCACATTGTATTGTATTTTTCGCAGTTTTGTGTGTGTTTCAGTGGAGAATCAAGTTTATTCAATGACTGACTTATTCATGAGTTTTGTGTTATAATACCATTTATAACACTAAGAGAATTATAATTATAAATGAATTAAAAATAGAAAATCTTTCAACTCAGTTAACTAAGCGGAGATGTTGGACAGAGTAATTCAAAATCATCTTTAAGTTTAATGACAATCATTTATCAAAATATTTTCTTCATCATTTATCACAATACTATCAAAATATTTTTCCCTAATTTTTTTTAAACTATCCCTTTAAGTAGATTCAGTTTGTCCAGGCCAACAGTATATATGAATATCTCTGTATGTCATTAGCAATAACCAATGTTAGGTAAAAAAAAAGATACACAAAACAATTTATTTCAACAATTTTAATTGTTTTAACAGAGTTTTAATCAGGCTCAATTTGTGCATTCTATGCAAACAACATCAAACAACATGTCAAACAACAAAATGTCTGTCTGGAAGGGAATGAAGCAAGGAAACTGTGCATAGTGGCATGACTACAGTTATTGAATTCACATACTGGTAATCCTGCCATACTTGTCCATCATATACATCTCCTAACACACCCTTTGGCATTTCCCGCTTTCGCCTTTCATCTAATTTCTCTTCAAATCCAAGTCTTTTAACAAGTCCTCCCAGAGACTGCACAACACTCTTGTATCAGTAAGAACGTATTGGATGGACATACTCTTCACTGCTCAAATATGTAGTCTTGCTTAGCAAGGCAGAGCCACATTTCTTCCTTAATGCAGACCTCTGCTGTGGGTGATTATAGAATGGGATGTGACCACAAGTCCTGCAAACCTTTGTACCATCCCGTCTGAGCTCATAGGTTTCAGTAAGCATGTACACTGTCATACATTTTGGACAACCCACATACTGTAAGAAGTCGTCACGGAGGATACCAGTCAATTTCATCATGCCCAAAAGTTTCATTAACAAGTGTTCTGGTTTTTCACTTCTGGCCTGATCACTTCCATGCTCCTCCCCATCTTGTATGTGAGGATAGCCTTCACTCTGCTCCTCAGCAAGGATTTCCCCCTCTTCATCCACATAGTCATCCTATGAAATTTTAAAGGACATATTTAAAACACATGCAATGCACATACTCAGCACCACCATTAGACCATTAGAGATGGAAAAGCCCATCGTTAATATGGCCATTTGAGATTGAAAAGTCCATCATGAATGTGGCCATTTGAGATTGAAAAGTCCATCATAAATGTGGCCATTTGAGATTGAAAAGCCCATTGTTAATATGGTCATTTGAGATTTAAAAAGAACATAATTAATATGTTCATTTCTCATCAATAGGGCCATTTGAGTATGAAAAGATTTGAAAACTGTAGTTGAAAAAGATCATGTGCATCTCAAACAGCTAGCTTTAGTGCAATGAACCAGTTAAGTACTTTGTGGGAACTTCATCCACTTCAACTTCATTTTAGGATTTTTTAATACTTTATAAAGTGTGTTTATACTTTAGTTGCTTTCATTAGTTAACTAACAGAAATTTAAGAGTGGAAAACAATCATGTGGGTGAAAATTGTTAGGTTTTCCCATTTCAGCTCTGGATTAGCATGTATTGAACTTTATACTAGTATATCCAAATGTAATTTCATGCTTACCACACAACAAGAGATGTCCAGGAAAAGACGAATGCTTTGGTCATCTGCTGTTTCGTCTGAAAAACAACAAACAGAAGATAACGTTATGCATTATAACGCGATATTCCTATTCAATTATAATTTACTATTAAAATAACAACAACAGTGATAATCAACCACATTTAACTCCAACGTTTTTGTTTAACTTGTTGATTTTATTTTACTTTACTTGTTGATATGTTTTAGTATTGTTTAAAATGATAACATACGTAAAGCAAGCCAAGCTTATATAAAAAATATGTATTTATGCTCACCGTTGTCTGAACTGAAATTCGCTGGGTGCGTTTCTTCAAATTCTTCAATCACTTCTTTTTCTGGGTCCTCGGAGTGCATTTCACTTTCACCAATCTCTTTAACTCCAGTAAAGTTATCTTCCGGGTCTTTACACATGACGGGACATCACTCACAGCGGATTCATGACTGGGTAGCAGCAGGCTCTGTACGTTATCTGACGTAGCCCTTTTGGATTTTTTTCTCCCAAACTCCATTTTTTAAATAGCGCTTTCTGTGGTCAAAATACTGTGTATGACACACTTCAGTGTTGCAATGTTTACAGAAGCGCCGAGGTCGTTTCTTCAGTCTTGGGACTTACATCTTTCAACTGACAGCACACTGTGTTGATTTCACACAGAGCTTCCGGCACATCGCGTTTGTTGTTTATATCATACGCATGCGCACACGTCTCACAAGATTTTCCTTATATCAATAACCTCGCATGTGATTGGAGGAGCCCGACAGGCTTCTCGCCTTCGTCCAATCATGTGCGAGGTCATGGTCACGGCTCACACAGCAGTGTCGACAAGCGTAACAGACGTTTGGTTTGGTGTTTGTAACTCTCCAAGAAGAGCAGACGGGTGCACAATCCCAAGATTGCGGTAAGAATAATTTTATGTATAAGCATATTTTTTGAAGTAGCCCAAGCTGTGTGTTTTATAACTAAGAGGTGTTTTTTGTCTTGTAACTTACAGGAGGCTGTACGGCGTCTCTGAGGCACACTGCAGGCGCTATGAACCAGAGCAAAGGTAACGTTACGATTTAAAGAATATGTTTTTATTCTTGTATAAGGAAATAGATACGTTAATAGATCCGAGCTTAAACCCACACATTTTGTTTTCACAGACTAACGTCGCCTCATATCAAAGCCGTGACCTCCGATTTGCTTGGGGCTATTTCAGAAAGTCCAGATTTACTGCTGAGAATGACGACATTGTTTGTAAGTATAACTTCTAATGTTTTTCCTCATTTCTTGTTTAATTATACCGTGACTCTTTTTATTAATACCAGTCTCATTTAATTGTTTTCCAGCTGCCCGTAAGACGTGTTATGAGTCGGTACGCCGGAGTTTCAGATACAAACAACCTGAACTCGCATCGCAGGCGGAAAATGCGAAAAGTTTAGCTCGGAGTCGATCCAGAAGAAAAATGGTAAGATTTATTATATTAGATCAGTTTTTTGTCAATGTGAGTATTTTTCAGGTCACTTATTGTCCTTATTGATTGTATTACAGTTGCTGGAAGCGAGACGAAGTGTGTTGGCTGAGAATGAGATGGACATTTGGAAGTGCGCCACCATAGATCTCATATCTGATGAGGAATACGGCATTGTTGGCGGGGTGTCTGGATGGATTGTGCGGCCACCGCCCTCTCGCAGACTGGAACTCTCCGAGCTCTGTGCCACGCTGCAATCCAGATTAGAGGCGATACCAAAGTACCGGGCAACTCACCATATACGCGTGAAAAAGTGACTTTTTTACAACGTTTTTGAGGTTGTTTTTCAACACTTTGAAAAAGATTTTTAGGGATCTTTCCCGAACATCTTAGGCACTTTTTGACGTGTTTGGAGTACAATATAAGAGACATTATGCTGCTTTGTACATAGTTGTGTGTTTATAAATAAAGCTCTTTCTTTGAATAAACAGCTGTGTGTTTATAAATAAACCTCTTTGTTTTCTCTTATATTCCTTGATGTTGTGAATAATGTAGTACATAGCACAATGACATTAATATATAAAAAATGATAACATAAATTATTTATTATTATTATTATTATTGGGGTTTACATTTATAATGAGCCAGGGTGCCCAATAACCCCCCTCTTTAGAGTAACGGCCCGACTTAAATTTACTCACTCGGTATTGGCTGAAGCCACTACTTTTAAACAAGAAAAATCCCTTGTGATTGGCTTGAAGTCATCTGCCAACCATTCACGGGGGATTTTACTTGTTTAAAAGTTGTGGCTTCAGCCAATACTGAGTGATTACATTCAAGTGGGCCGTTACTCTAGTTTTGCTGCTATTCACATGCTAATTAGGCCAGAGACGCTCTAACTGGCCGGCAGAGGTTTCGCTGCTATTCATATGCTAATTAGAGGCATCGCACCCGCGCGGGGCTCTCCACCTACATCATGGTTCGTTTATGACAATTTGTGACACAGACAAACGCGAAGCTCGCTGCTGGTAAATTGAGGAAAGCTGCCGAAAATTCGGGAGATTTTCGGGAGCCTACAGGCGCTTACGGGGACGAAAATCCCACTTTTCATGCAGTGTCTAAAACCATGAGTCATCATGGATTCTTCATTTCAAGGGTTGGACTATAATCACTGGTGGATGAGAATTTACTCTCTAGCAACCAATGAGAAAACCTTATGAACCGTTTTTGAAAGAGCTTTTTCTCTGCATCAGAACATTTTAGAGACATGGGGATGGTCTCTTTTGACTGATTCAACGTGTTGTAACATGTTGTGACCCATATTATGCCACTGCAAACATCACTCACATGTCCTTCTGTGCTCTAATGTTCCATGATTGTCAATAACATAGATTATTTTTGTTGATTACTTTTGCGTTTTTTTCATCTGAAATCATGAGGTTTACATAGGTTCTTTAGTATTCTTATCCAAACTCAACTTTACACCCTTCTGTGCCCTTTTCGGCTTGACCCCGGTATTGCTGCTTGCAGCTATATTTATTATTAGTTATTCTTCTTCCGCCATTGCGGTCTATGGCAGCCCATAGAACCGTACGTAGGAAAGTTATGAAATTTGGCACACTGATAAAGGACAGTCCAATGTGTCCCCACAGCAAATTTGGAGTCTCTATCTCTAACCCGCTAGCGCCACCAACAGTCCAAAGTTGAACTCATGTTTTTGCTTATAACTTCTGATCCGTAAGTCCTAGAAACGAAATTCTTGTTTCCTCTGATTCCTTGGCTCAAGACGATTCGATTGGACCCTATGACGTCATTTTCCGTAATGAAAATTTTTCCGCCATTTTGAATTATTCGTAAAACCTACTTTTGCAAACTCGTCCTAGAGTTTTTACCCGATTGCCGCGAAAATTGGTATGTAGCATCTAGAGACCCTCCCGGCAAAAAGTTATCAAAAGAATTTCGATAAACCAATCCGTTGTCGTATAGCCCGTCAACAAATTTTACGTAGAGCGCAAAAAAACAGATTTTAGGCTGTATCTTCGTCAAACGTAGGCCTATTGACACGACACTTGGTGCTTGTGATGCCAGTCAGGAACTGAGTGTGCATGCACAGTTTCGTCGCAGCGCCACCTAGTGGTAAGACAAACGTTTTATACGCCTATAACTTTGGCTGCAATCAACGTATTCTCATGGAACTTGTTTCCTTAGAGTCCTGTATAGTTGCCAAGTCCAACGATACCAAATATGCCAGAATTTAAAAAACGGTCAGCCCCGGGCAGCAAAATAGCTTTTAAAAACACCTGCGAATATCTCTGCGAGCATTATTCCGATCGACTCAAAACAACATAGGAAGAACATTACATTACCTTCTGAACAAAAACCTCTGTAGGCGTTATATTAAAATTTCCATCAGAAATGGCCGCAAATGGCAAAAAACTGAAAATTACCTGTACATTTTTGTTTTTTTCACATGAATAGTTATAACTCCGCAATGAAAGGTGATTTTTTCACCAGATTTGAGATGCTGATGTACAGTATGAGCAGATTCTGAGGCCAAACAAAAAAAAAATGTATGCCTGCACCGCTAGGTGACCTTATAATTGAACAAAACCTTTGATATCAATCAAGCCCTATGGTCATACAACTGTATCTTTGTTAAACTAAAGAGTATCAAAAGTCCACCAAAAAACAGGCCAATCTCAACATAACACCGACAGTGACGTAACTGTCAAGATATACACCCCCAACATTTCTATATACCCGCCCATATTATAAGCCAGCCGGACGTAAACAGCAGAATCATCTGAAGTTTTGCAGGTATTGAGAAGAAACAAGCATGGGGGAAAATGGCAGAAGATGGATATAAATGTTATGTTCTAGGCACAACCAGATACCAGAGAAATTCAAAACTGCGTTGCTTAATATCTAAAGTAGTTTGTTTACTCTGGCCATTTCACCACGGACAGTTTTTCAAACCTGAGACAAAATAAAGCAGGCTTCGCTCAGCGTTTGATACTAAAAAAGTGGGCAACATGGGCATTACAACCCCTACCACAAACCGTAAGTAGTGATTTTATTACTGTTGATTTTAGTTAAAAATTTTAGTTGCTTAGTGAGCAAACAACATTAACAATAATTAACAGTGTTGTCGAGATCGAATGCAAAATGCGTCTGTGGTAAAGTTAACCTTAGCTATAGTTAACTACCAAACTAAATGACATAGATTGTATGACAACCTATTTACACACGTTTATAATTATTCCTGCCTGTGGTTTTATGTGTCACTCACCTTAAGCGCGAATTCAAACTTGACATTAGGAAGTTTTCCTTGAACTCCATCAACAAGACTCGCTGACAGCAATTTTCCTCTCATCCAGAAACAACTCAAATAACGCGACAGCAGCGTATCAAATCCTTACCACTACTGTCATAATGTTTCTGTCTTCATCACGGCACAGAATAATGAAATATATCCACAAGACGTGTTTGTTTTTATCATAAGTAAATTAAAACAGTGGACCCTATATATGAGGTCATCATTTGTGCTCTGTATTAGGCTATGTTTGAATAATAAAAAAATAAAAACTGCGTAAACAGAGTTGAAGAGGTTAGCTCGAGTCATGTAAACATCTTGCGATTAAGTCCTGATGGTGACGTGGTGACGTGATCCCCTTGGAAAACAACCAATCAGAGCACAGCTCATTATTATTATGCATGACCTTTCCAAATAAGGTCATAATAGACCATTTCATTATGAGGGCAAATCCTAGGGTTGTAAATGGACATGTAAAACCGTCTCTGGATAATTTTTTCACTTAAAAAAGCCACATTCCTTATATTTAGATATCAAAGAACAATGTAAAATATTATTTCAATCCACTCTTGGTCACCTTTAAAGGTGCATTGTGTAACTTTTTGAAGGATATCCTGACAGAAATGCAATATAATGTACATAACTATATTATCAGTGGTGTATAAACTCATACATAATGAACGGTATGGTTTTTATTGCTATCTTAAAATGAGCCGGTTTTATCTCCATACACATCCCTTGCATGGAAGTCGCCATCATGTTTCTACAGTAGCCCTAAAAAGAAAAACTGTTCTATAGAGTGTGTTACGTCCCTAACAACGACATGTTTGCGGCTGTGGCAGCTACCATATGCATTTTGAAATTTAGGGGTAAGCTGCTGGTTGCAGCTCGCAATCTTACAACTAGATGCTGCTAAAATTTACAAACGCCACCTTTAAGCTAAAAGTATAGATCCATTTTTGCGAATGTGCGAGGGTCCGCGTACAGTGTGCATAACACAAATTTTGTCATCAGAATAGTACAGGCGCAGGAGAATGTAGTATGTAGCCCAGACAGTGGTAGTTCTACACGGAGGCCAAGGGAGGCCCGTGCCTCTGTAGACATGTCCCTGGCCACCCCTGTATCCACCCAGCCCAACATTTCAACATTATGAATAATGAAATTTTTCTTCCAAAAATTAAAGGGTAGCTTTAGAGTTGTCTCCTCTCCACAAATAAGCTGGTGTGTGGTGGGCGTTCTGGCACAATACCGCAATATCCAGGTGGATGCTGCACATTGGTGGTGGTTGAGGAGAATCCCCCTTTCATATGTTAACCCTCTGGGGTCTAAGGGGTTTTTAGGGCCCTGGGGAAGTTTTGACATGCACTGACATTTGTGCTTTTTTTCAGTTGCTTAAAAACATATTAATGGCAAAAGTTTCATAACACTGTGTTCATCACAAATTGAGCTACAATATTATATAATCAACATGTATGTTTGTATTTTTGAGAGAAAAATGTTTATGCGTGGTTTTTGAAAAAGCAAAATTTTTAAGTCACTGATATAACTCCACAAAACTCATTCTAAACATGTTTTCCCAAGACTTTTCAAAACAGGATCTAGTAGTCTAGAGTTTTTTCTTCAAAATGATGTGAAAATCATATGGCCTACTCAATCAAATAAAGCAAGATATTGATTTACAATTTCTAAGACACTCTTGCTTGGGAAAGGCTGTATGCGTGGAGGCGGGAAAGCTCCTGAATAATCAGTGATTGACAGCTGAGAGACAAAAGAGTTGAATAATGAGCCACATAATGAGCCTTGTGGGGATGTTCAACAGGAATGTAACTTTCTCTGTAGTAAAACCATGATAAGGTTTACTTTTCAATATAATGTAAATACACACACACACACACACACACACACACACACACACATTATATATATATATATTTCTATTGAAATATTTTCTATTCATTTCACAAGTATAAGTTACCTTTCAAAATCCATAGTAGCCTAATCATGGTAAAGATACTGTTTGGCCATCGTTAAATGAACACACTTCAACACAGGGTTAGTGTTTGGTTGACCAGCGAGAGGTTTACTTTTGTGCAGGAAAAAGCTCAAAAGAACAACTGCCTATCGTTGTCTGGACTCTTATTTGTGTTTTTGTAATCATTATAGTAGAAACACAACAAGGGACACGCGTGGTAAACTTATCAATGTTTGTTTACAGCCGCCGCCATTACCTCACGTGTTGATCATGAATGCAGTGAATGTGTACACACGCGAGTGATCCTGTGTTTAATAAACTTGCTGTGCGGAGATATGCGCTTAGACGCAACTAAATAAGGATTGTACTGTTTGCAATCGCGTATTTTATAAGAATACCAAAAAGCGCGTCGAGTTTCCTGACTCGCGTGTTTGTGTATGTGCGTTCCAATCGCGTGAACTGTTTGACGGAAGAACAAAGAAAACACTCGCGTCTGGAGATACTGACACACATACGCAAGGAAATAAGGATTTAGATGTCATGTTTGGTGCAATCGGATGGAAATACAAGGAATGGAGAGACTGGATTGTGGATATCCATTGACTGCAGGAGGCACGAGTCATGCATATGGATGTTTCTGCTTGTTCACTTCAAAGGCGCGGGGGTGTGGCGATCTCTTCTCATTACAGATAATGAGGTAACTGGAGAAATACAGTACTTTTCCTCCTTCTCATACAGTTTACACCGAATGTCAATATCTGTTTTCAATATCACTTACATCATTTAAAAGGAGACATTCCAAGCATTATGTAGACATTTATCTTTTGTTTCTACGACAAGTATTCGTTAAGTTACAGTTTATTTTTCTGACGCGTTTCTGAAAGGACTTCACTGAGGGAGAGAGAACAGAACGTGCATCATGTTTATTTTCTTAATTTTGCGAAAGCACAACATTCTGTTTTTATTGGGAGTGGACAGAGAAAAACTAGACACTTTAACGTTTTAAATGATGTATAAAGCATATCTGTATGTCATTACAGAGTAATTTAAGTCTCTTTGCGGAGTGATTGAAAAATAAAGAGTTTGCAACGCCCGCGCCGCCGTCGACCCCAGAGTGTTAAGTGCTTGAGTGCTGCAGAAAAGCGCTATACAAATGTAACAAACTATTATTTTTATAATTATTATTAATTATTATTATTCTTCACCATCAAATCATACAGTCATTTAAAACTAAATCCACCCCAGAACTGAACTATAACCAAACTATGATTTGCCATCCAATCATATTCTCTAAATATATTAGCAAAACAAAACAAAGCCAGAAATCTAACATCAAATCAAAAGGCAAAGCCAATCACTCACCTCCATAGGTTCATCAACTTCAGCCCCTCCTTCTACAGAGTTTGGGATCAGTCTAAAGAGAAAGGCCTCAGCCTCTTCAGGAAGGTTGTCCTGAGTGATGTTTAATGGAAGTATAGCACTCATTTGACCCTCTGCAAACCTCAACGTACCCGAGGTGGGGTTAAGGTCTGCAGAGACAAGAGTCCTATCCATGGAGTTTCTTGTAATATTCCATTTAACTGAAACAGCCCCGTGAGTTCCTCCATTCCTCACAATGATGATGCCCTCAAATCTAAGACAGAAAAACGATGATAAATATTGCAGAAAGAACTTGAAATTAGACCGGTATGAAAATGATCAAATTACTAGAGATACAGTAAGCTCAACACCTCACAGAAGATTTTGGACCATTTTCTAATGTTATTGGCTTAAGGATCTGCAGCCAATGAATCACTGTAATGTGTATTTAGCACTTTTTGTATTTCCACATGGTTCCACAAAGAGACATTGATACACACAATTAATCAAATAATGACCTAATGTTTCAATAATGCTTAGCATATGCATAGTATTGCTAGAACCTTACCACCCTAAAAGTCTACTCACGATTGGGTCAGGTCTTCATTGATGATAAGTGATTGTGTGGGATAAGGACTGATTGACAAAACTCCGTAAGGCTTATCATTGGGCTCAATGGTAACTTGAACCATACTTGGAATCAACAGCACTGCATCACCCAAGAGTGTCTCTTCTAGAAGAACCACTTGGAATGACTCTGCAATTTCTGGAATGCTGTCCTCTCTAATGTTGAATCTGAGCTCTGTTTCATGAACCCCTGGAAGAAAAACAACCATCCTTTCCACCTGTAGATCCACAAAATCGGCCATCGGTGTTGCACTGGCCCCCCCACTGCCTGTAATGACTGCATAGGCTAAAGAAACTGTTCTGTCATCAGAACCAATCAGAAGACCATCCTCGGTTCTACCACGTGTTACAGATAGAGAGATAACTCCAACGTTCTCCGGTACAATTACAGTGGGCTTGGAGAACCGGACTGGAGCATCATTACGGGAGATCTTGATTTGCACACTGCTTCTGTAAGGATTGAGCAAAGCTCCACCAGCTGTTTCTGTCAACTGCAGGGTGAAGATCTCATCATCTTCTGGAATCTAGTGATTACATTTAGGTAAAAAATAAGTCATACAGTAATGCAAATAATTATTCATAGACTTCAACACACAGTTCATGTCATTGATGTTTCATTCTGCTGTTATTATGAATGAATGTTATACATTGTCTATGCATGGTGAAAATACCTTGTCATCTTGTATCATGACGCTGAAAACTACAACAGCACGACCAGGAGGAATAGTGATGTTCCCCATTTCTGGACTGAGATCCTCACTGGCAGAGTTTGGGCCTCCAAAAATCTATGAACCACAAAAAAATAAACATACATTCGCACAAATAATTTTACAATTAATCTACAGTAGGCTCACATGTCAAAAACAAAATAATTTTTTAACTGTTCACATCCAATTATTGCTACTGTACCAATAACAAATTGGTTGGTGTTACTCACCTCAAAGTTTACTGTCACAGTTCCATAGGTCCCTTTCTCTCTGAGGAGTGTTAAGGGCACAAACTGACTCCTACCTCTTGGCTCCTCCACAGTAATAAGGGTGGTCTAAACATAAACAAATACTATTCACTGCTATATACAGTTTCAGCAGCAACAACATAAACAAACAGCTTTCGTGGCCCAAACTTAACTTCTGGTAGACTTCCACAAAATAATCAAGTCCCTCTAGAGTAGATTGTTTGTCTTAGCTACAATCTACAGACCTTGCATAGGGAATTAAGTGCTAAAACAAAAATTAAAACTCATATAAGCACATTTTATCTCGATGACAACACTAAACCATACATTATTACCAAAGTAGCAGCTCAGTCGTTTCCCTGGACTCTCATTTGGGCAACCTCTGCACTCAGGCATATCGTCCCCTTGGAATTATAAGGTTCTATCTGCGTTCTGAGCAGTTTTGAGATATTGAGCTTCAAAGTTTTTGCATTACATATAGGAAAACTTACATGGGGAAGAAGTTTCTTTCAAACATGAAAATAACAGGGACCATAAATGCATTCTAAATATACAATATCAAAATCCTCTCAAATTTCTAAATGTGAATTTTTGGAAGGGGTCAAATGCAGATAGAACCTTCTAATTCTAAAACAACACTTTTCGCTAAGAATTATAAGGTTCTATCTGCCAAAACATTATTTAAACATTAAATATAAAATTAATGTTGTAACAATATTTTAACATGTGTTAGAAAGTAACATTTAATCCTTTCTATGACATTTTTATTTTAGCACTTTTATCTCTTAAAGTCTGATTTTACATTGCTCCTTTACAACATTGCTTCTTCCTTCTTCTGCCTCAGTTTCTCTACCATCCTCATGTATATGTCAGGTTCATTACAAAATAGACAATTTTGTTTTAGCATGTTATACCATGTCCTACTTAAAATCCAGCTAAGACCAGCATAAGCTGGTGAGCTGGTTTGAGCTGGTCTCAAAACTTGGTTTTAGCAGGTCTCCCAGCTTGGTTTTAGCAGGTATTGCTGGTGTAGTAAGCTGGTCTAGCTGTGTTTTGGTCACTTTTTAAGCTGGTCTAGCTGGACTTAGCTACTGCCACCTTAAACCAGCTAAAACCAGCTACCAGCTTATGCTGGTCTTTGCTGGATGTTTCAGTAGGATTGAGCAGCTACAGGCTACAATCATTCTGAAATCATTTTAATACTGAGGTAACTGCTTTAACAATCTTTCACATGTTTACATTTTGACATAACAATCATAACTTACTGTAAACACACTTTTTTGGGTAGGATAGGTTAGTTCGTTTTTTTCTGTATTTTTTATCTTAGTGCTTGCCTCTTAATATCAGGAACTAAGAAGCTAGCACTGCTGGCTAGTGTGGTGTCTATCTATGAAAACAATCTCATCAGCAAGACCTAAAAAAAGACTGCCCCTACTGAAAAATCCAGCAAAGACCAGCATAAGCTGGTAGCTGGTTTTAGCTGGTTTGAGGTGGCAGTAGCTGGTCTAAGCTGGTCCAACCAGCCTGGCAAAGCTGGTCAAGCTGGTGGGTCAGCTGGTCTTCCAGCATGACCAGATAAGTCCAGCTAGACCAACTTAAAAAGTGACCATAACACAGCTAGACCAGCTTAAAAAGTGACCATAACACAGCTAGACCAGCTTAAAAAGTGACCAAAAGACCATCTTAAAAAGTGACCAAAACACAGCTAGACCGGCTTAAACAGTGGCCAAAACACAGCTAGACCAGCTTAAAAAATTACCAAAACACAGCTAGACCAGCTTTAAAAGTGACCAAAACACAGCTAGACCATCTTATGTGCGTTGCGTGCCATAATCCTCACAGATATTGTGTGTCTGTGATTTTTCCTGTCGTCAAAGACAAAGCCGGCAACACCACATATCGGGACAGTTTCACAGACAGGGATTAGACTAATCCTAGAATAAAATAAATGTAAGAGCTGTCAAAACTGAAAACAACTTGCACTGACATATCTTAAAATATATCAGTGCCCTTAGTTTAGCCTCAAAATGCACACAAGTAATACTTTTAGTAAGGCATGTTTATTAAATATTTTCTAATAAAACTAAGTTCTAGTATTGGCTTAAGCTAATCCCTGTCTGAGAAACCAACCCATAAAGTTGATCCTGATTGGTCCCCTTCTGTGCATTCGAAGTGCTGATTAGCTCACGCAGATAGAACCTTATAGAGCCAAGTTAGAGTTCGATTTTGTAGATAGAACCTTTTTGTTTTTTTAATAAAACGTCCCAAAATGTACAAAACTTAAAATTAAACATCAAATAATGGAAATAAGTTGTCACAGAGTAAGAATATGTGAATAACCAGAGGCGATTCTAGGGTTAGAGCTTTAGGGGTGCTGAGCACCCAATGAGCTCCGGTGCCACCACCCGCTCTTTTTTCCTACAGAAACCAATAATATGTCTATTGTTAAATAGCTATCATTTTAACATTGGTTCTACTAACTCCAAAATAAAGATTTTTTTGGAGACCTTTCAGGCATGAAAATGGGTCAGGGGTGAAAAGATGAGAAGAATATTACCCCTCTAGGGTCCGGGAGCATGCTCCCCCTTAGAATTTTTTTTAAAATAACATATTTTAAAGCATCAATCTGATGAGTTTTCAGATGCATTTTTTTTGCCAACCTTTTTATTTCTAATTAATGGTGAGCTAGCACATTTTTGCCATTAATGCCATATTAAAGTCTCAGGACAAAAGGTGGGCTACAGCAGCAGTGTGGGTATGGTTTTATGTGAATATACAGTGTATCGTTTTAAGCCTTTATCAAAATGTCAAATCTCCTAATTTATAACTTTTATGCCTACAACATATGGTAGGTTTATTAACAGTTTGTTAATTTGCAGCTTTTCTTTTAACAGTCCTTTGATTGAACCATTACCTTTACTATATGTCTAAAACAAAACACTTGTGACTCCTGCACTAAGGGTTAAAAACGTTATCCCCTTCATATTAGTCTACATGTGACAAACTAAAAAATATTTATTGTCTAGTTTGATAGTCAGACAGTTAGTGATTTCACACATAACTTACCGGTAGCCTACTGGTGGTATACAGTGATATGTAGTTTGTTTTCACTCTGTTCCAAACGCCATGTTTTCATGACGAATGACCAGAAAAGACGCACGTGATGTCACGTTTACATGACTCCCGATTGTTAAAATGAGTCTCAAATTAACGATAAATCATACAATAAACTTTAACAACGGAGGCACACGTATGCAACTTTCCCACTGAGACGCACAAAACTGCATGCGTCTTGCGGAAGAACATTAATAACCGGCGCTACTTCTCTCCGTTTAAGTCTATGGACGAGTCACCCAAGTACTTTGCTACTCCGCAGCGCGCGGGTACCCGCCGGACTAAAATAATCCGAAAATAAACACTTATTATACGTGGACCATGGTGATTCATTATAAGACAAAAACATGGCTTGAAAGATTGATTCGTGATGTACTCGCTCATTATAAACATAACGTAAACATTTTGTAAGATTTGAACAAAAAAGTTGCATCACAACACTTTTAACTGATTCTCAATCTGCGTGTGTTTCGCGCTGAATGACGGACGGGCGATGCAGGTACAGAGAAGTAGAAGAGGATGACACCATTTGCTAAGGAGGGAGGTTTTCATTTTCTACCTTATTATACATTTTAAACCACAAACTACGGAGTATGTTTTGGACATTATTTAACCTGGTCAAAGACGAACGAACATTTTAGAATAATTAAATTTCTTGCCCCAAGTTTTAGGGGTGCTGAGCTCCTTTTTAGGGGTGCTGAAGCACCCCTAAAAAGGGGCTAGCCTCGCCCATGTGAATAACTAAATTTTGACAAAAATGTCAGATAGAACCTTATAATTCCAAGGGGACAATATGACAACATTCTCCTATGTGTACTCACACTATCCAAACCAAACCGTGCTCGGCGGCATTTGACCCCCAAAGCCTTGTTCGTTTGACTAGTGTGATCGCTCTGTACCGCGCCAGGTTGCAGAGGTAGGCTGGAGCGTGGTTAACTTGGGCTCAGGCGCGGAAGGCTATGCTGTGAGCGCAATCGCGCCCGAGCGTGATTCAAAAAGTGAAGACATCAATGGCGCAAACACTCACCTTCATCTGCCTCCGTAAAAACGTTTTGATGTGCGCAGCAGGGTTACGTAAATTTCCAAGCTGCACATGTGACAGATCAACTAAGCAATATGATGACATGTGAGAGGGCTGTCTGTCATCGCGCACCAAACAACTCCAAATAAATACGTTACGATGGGTTCCAGTGTTAAGAGAGCGCTTTACTTCCTTCTTTTTTTTAAATCGCATCTTAATGACGAAAGCACACCCGGGCTCAGATCGATAAAAGTACAGTGTGAGTGTGTGCATCTGGGGGAGTAGGGAGGGTTGACAATCGCGCTGGGGCATGGTTTGTTTGGATAATGTTCTCATTTTCCCATCTATCTGCCCCTCTTTCTCGAGTTTAATCCCCCCCACTAAGCAAGTGAAAATAGCTTTTAGTCACCCCTGTCCCCTCTCCAGTGTGTTTTAAACATCCTTTTCCCGATTATCATTGAGGAAATGATGGAGAATGTCTTACTGAGTTGAAGGAGATGATTCCAAAGGCATTGTCATTGGACAGTATGGTGATGGTGGCAGTATTTGGAATTCCTAGTGTCACGCCATTTGAGGAACTCTGAAAAAGTAAAGCCAAGTGAAGCATATGCAGTACATAATCTCAACATTCAAATTAAACTTCAAATGATGTGCTGTGTTTTGATGGGTTGTTTTCTAACAAAGTTTTTATGAGTATGTGTGTGTGTGTGTGCGTGCGCAAGAGCGTGCGTGATAAAGAACAAACAGAGACAGGGCTAGAACATAAAAAGAGCAAGACCATCTAAACCCTTTGTGCACCCTCTCTTTCCAGGCCTTTTTTCAAATGAGCTTTTCCCAGCTGTAACAGAGCTTTCTTTCAGGAGCAGAGCAGACATGGAATACACACGCTCAGACAATCCCTTTGCTAGCTGTGACTAAGGCCCTGTTCAGTACCACAGTGGTACCCAACACCCTCTCAAATGATAGCAGAGGACTGTTTACATCAGTAATAGACATTTTTTAGACAGACCGGTAGACATTTCTATATAAAAAAAAAAAAAAACATAATGGACTGTAACACATTAAAAATGGTAGAAGCTAACTACAGAAATAAAAAAATGCACATCTTTCCCATGATGTTTGTTCATCAAGAATATTTTTGGTAAAGTTTTAAGAGACAATCTACATTTTCTTTAGTTTTTTCCTTTTATTTTATTTTACCAGGTGGTCTTCTGTCACCATTAAGTTCCTCTGTTGTGCCAGCTTGAGGTTAATTTGTTACTGTAGACAAGCAGACAGTGAAGGGTTGCCCTGTTGTCATTGATCATTCACAGTCAACAGTCTGGGACACCACAGTAAACAGAGACTCTCAAGTGAGACTCGTGAAATTCATGAATACTTTTATTTGTAGTGTAAAAAGCATTTCCTAGCTGGAAATAGCTGGAATCTGTTATTTTTTTTCTCATTTGGCTGTGTTTAATGGCTTATTTTTCTTTAAGGCAGTGGCAGTTGTGGATGTCACAGAAGGTTATTTTGCTTGACTGGGACATGCCACAGAAATGCCACTTTCCGGTTGAGTACAAAGAGCAATTTCCACCTAAACGAGCAAAGAAGCGCATTGAGATAATCCCGCTTCGTCACTGTGGCTCATACCGAGCCCCTTTGCCCGAAGAGGATCTCCACAACGAGTGCGTCCTCTGTCTGGGTGCCGCCTACGCCGAGGCCGTGCTCACCGAGGCGGGTTGCGCCCACTGTGAGTTCCTTCCCATCACAGTGCTGTGCCTCCACTTTGATATTTTCAAGAGGAAGGCTTCCCGTGCTCTCACGCCTAAACAGCAGCGGAGCGGTGAAGCCGAGAGGCGCACCCGAGAGAGAGTCCACGCTGGCTCATTCCCCGCGTGCTCCGTCTCCCCGCCGTCGACCTGTCACCTTTGTCCGAGAGGACCAAGGTGCCCATCCTCGGCTGGTGGTTGGAGGGCAAAGATGAACCACCCTTCGAAGCCCTGCCGTCTCACTTCATCTCTGGTGTCCAAGTCCTTTGCCACCGATGGCCCCGCTGCATCTGCTCTCCACACGATGCCAGTGCTGCAGGTTTACCAGGCAAAGCTCCTCCGGGACATGGATGAGGCTGGGTCTTAAGGCAGCAGCATCCCCACTCATACCGTTGGGAATGCTGTTCATGAGACCACTTCAATTTTGGTTGAAAGCGAGAGTTCCGCCCCGAGCATGGTTGTTGGGTCGCTTTCGATAAGGACATCCCCTCACCTTTTCCTCTCAGGCACGGAGCTCGGCTCTGTGAGCAGGAGGAAAGTGGTGACCATGGATGCGTCTGCGACGGGTTGGGGTGCACACTGCGATGGCAAACCCGCCTTTGGTGCGTGGAACAACCAGTTGTCTCAGCTACATATCAACCACCTCGAAATGTGGGCGGTAATCTTAGTGCTGCGGCATTTTTGCCCAAAACTCCAACATCATCACGTTCTAGTATGGTCGGACAGTATGACGGTGGTCTCATTCATAAACCACTAAGGAGGGCTGAAATCTCGCTCCCTGTCCAGGCTAGCGAAACGGCTTTTATTATGGGCTCACGAGAACGTACAGTCGTTAAAAGCGACTCATGTACCGGGTGTAGCCAACACAGGTGCAGACTTTTTCTCGCACAATGGTCCGCCGCCGGGAGAATAGAGGCTGCATCCTCAGACGGTAGAGAAAATATGGACTGTCTTCGGCCGAGCGGAGATCGATCTATTTGCATCAGACAAGAAAGCGCATTGCCAGACATTCTTCTCGAGACACCACGATGCCCTGTCGCAAACATGGCCGGCGTGTCTACTGTACGCTTTTCCTCCAGTGGCCCTGTTACCACAGGTCCTTCAGAGGATAAGAGAGGCGAAGTGCGCAATAATTCTGACCACCTCGCTTTGGCACAATCAATCGTGGCTCCCCGACCTTTGGCAGCTGAAAACATCAGCACCATGGCCAATACCGTTGAGGAAAGACCTCCTCTTTCAGGCGAGAGGGATGATATGGCATCCACTGCCAGAGCTATTGAATTTACATGTATGGTCTCTGAACAGCAGCCTTCACGCCTATCAGGACGAGTTTTAAATACCCTAACGGAAGCTAGGGCCCCATCTACCAGGCGCCTTTACGCTCAAAAGTGGTCTATTTTCTCTGACTGGTGCACGATGAAAAGCTTAGACCCAGACACCTGTGAAGTGGAGCATATTCTCTCCTTTCTACAGGAAATGATGGACAGCGGTCACGCGCCCTCAATGCTTAAAGTCTATGTGGCGGCGATAACGGCGAAACACACACTTATCTCCGGTCACTCTGTGGGAAAACATGATCTTATCATTAAATTCCTCAGAGGCGCTCGCAGACCTAACACGGTCCCGTCTTGGGATCTATCCATGGTCCTGAAAGCGCTGCACGGTTCCCCCTTCGAGCGTCTCGAGCAGGCTGACCTGCGCACTCTCTCATTTAAAACCGCTCTCCTCCTGACGATGGCATCGGTTTAACAGGTGGGCAATCTGCACGCATTTTCAATTGACCCGTCGTGTCTTGAATTCAGTCCTAATGATACCAAAGTGATCCTTAGACCGACAGCGGGATACATTCCTAAAGTCTTGACCACGCCATTTAGAGTTCAGGTGAGTAGTTATAGTAACCCGGCATTCGTCAAACTAATGATTTATGACCCCCTTGACAGGTCGTGTTCTGACAGGTCGTGTTTTATGACCCCTTGACAGATGGTGTTTTGACAGTTTGTGTTTTATGACACCCCTGACAGATGGTGTCTTGACAGGTCGTGTTTTATGACCCCCTTGACAGGACGTGTTCTGACAGGTCGTGTTTTATGACCCCTTGACAGATGGTGTTTTGACAGTTTGTGTTTTATGACACCCTTAACAGATGGTGTCTTGACAGGTCGTGTTTTATGACCCCTTGACAGATGGTGTTTTGACAGGTCGTGTTTTATGACTCCCTTGACAGATGGTGTTTTGTCAGGTCGTGTTTGACAGTTGCCGCCAGCGTCTCTCTCCCCCTCCATCCCTTCCTCCTTTCTAGCCCGTGCGCGTCTCACCACTGAATGTCTCACAGCGGGTGCGTGTTGTAAACGTGTAAAGATTTCTAAAACTCAATGTTGGTAAAATAATTCACCATTACACAGACAAAAAGTAAATGTTTATTTTAGATTTAGACAAATCATGAACAAGGCTCTGATTAAAACTTTTGGTTGTAACATCACAAGTTATTTAATTAAATATTCCGTATACGTGTACAGTTTAAGCAATGACCTAAGCCATAACCTTCGGCGCCGTCAATACTACAATCTTTAGACGAAAGTCTAAACTAAATAAAATTTTAAACGGTTCATGAGGTCCGTGAATCTTTTCATGACCTGCTCTATAGTTTCACGCATATTAAAGATCACTCTCCAGCGGTGCCTGACAAAGCGCCGGGTGAGCGTTCATATCTGCCATTTTAAAATAAACTTAATAAATGTAATTCTGTCCACTATGGCAAAATAGGAGTATATTTTAGATTTAGGGGATTCTTTAACCAAGTCTCTGATTAAGACATGTGTATACGTGCACCGATGGTGACAGAGAACTTATATCTGACGTTAATAAACTATTTAATGTTTTTAAGACGTCTTCATCCCATTTTAGGGGTTTATTTTTAATTAAAGGCTTCTTAAAACATGTGTGAATATGTGTATATTATACAAAGAGTTTTATATTGTCTGCTCTGACAAAAATAAAGTATTATTTTAGATTTTAGGTGAATTGACTGCGTGTATCTTATAAATACAACTTGATAATACGTTTGTTTTGTCAAGAGACTTCTTTAAAGTCACACAAGAATAAAATATTTTAGTTGTAACTGGTTAAACTTAAATCTGCTATTATCTATTTAACTATAAGCTATATTTTTTTATAAGCTATAACATTTTCATATCATCTTCTGGGTTTTGTTTTAAATTAATGACATCTTAAAACCAACTGTGAATATGTGTTTATTACACAATAAATGTAATTCTGTCTGTATGACAAAATAAGGGTTAATTTTAGATTTAGGGAATTCTTTAATCAAGTCTCTGATTAAAACACATGAATGCGTGAACAACCGTTGCCAGAGAACGTACGATGATGCGCTCTTATGGCGTTAAGAACCTTTTAAACGTTTTAAGACATTTCAGCCCCTCTACTGGTTTGAATTCATTATTGTCATCTAATATCCAAGTGTGTACATGTGTATTTACGATAAATGTAACACGGTACACATTGTCAAAATAAAAGATTTCTTGAACATGGTATTCCAGTGTGTGTTTCTAGTCTTGCGAGTGCTCGTCATATTTATTGATGTGAAAAAAAAAAAGTTTGTTGTTTTGTGCGGTCGGGTTCTGGACGGACAGTTTTTATGAGTCTCTCCTCACCATACGTTATCACCCAACGGCCCTAGTGTGTCTGAACAGCGGTGGTGTTCAGCGGACGTACTGTTTCTAAAACTCTGTGTTGGTAAAATAAGTTTAATTCAGACCCCATTGACAATAACTAAAAGGTTTATTTTAGATTTTAGGTAGAGCACCAGAGCCTA
This sequence comes from Paramisgurnus dabryanus, assembly GCF_030506205.2. Classification (NCBI taxonomy): domain Eukaryota; kingdom Metazoa; phylum Chordata; class Actinopteri; order Cypriniformes; family Cobitidae; genus Paramisgurnus; species Paramisgurnus dabryanus. The sequence continues at coordinate 3,540,995 of NC_133341.1, read as the reverse complement.
TTTTAGGGAAGACACTGCAGGATCTAAAAGTTTGTAACAGTACAAAATTATTTAATGAAATATTCAGTACGTTTATATTTAAGCAATGAATTGTACCAAAACCACTGTAGGTCGACAATTCTTTAGACTAAAGTCTATTTATTTTAAACTAAATAAAAGCTGATTCGCTTCACGAGATCTGTGAAGCTTTTCAAGCAGAGGGTTCTGTTCAAGCCATTAAAGATCGGGGCTCCGGCGTTTACAATAGAGAACATACGCGGATACATGCACATATCGGCCATTAAGAAACTTTTAAACGATTAAAGGCATTTTCATCTCATATTCTGGGTCTGTTTTAATCTAATGACACCTTAAAACCAACTGTGAATATGTGTTTATTACACAATAAATGTAATTCTCAGCGCTCTGGCTATATAAAAGTTATTTTAGGCATATCATTATCCCATACTCATAAGATAATGATTAAAACACGTTATTGCATAGAGCAATAAACACATGCACTCACATATCTATGGTTTTAAAAACAAACTTTTTAATGGTTTTGTGTCCACTGTGGATCCTAACTAGAGGTCGACCGATATGCTTTTTCTCTGGCCGATGCCGATTTTTTAGAAATCAGGGCAGCCGATGGCCGATATGTTTGGCCGATTTTCTATATGTACATAATAATCAAAATGTTCTCATCATTATTAGCAGATATTTTAAATGCAAAAATGTCACTATTTAAGTCAAAGTATTTAAAGGGGCTGTCCGTAAGTTGAGAAATTTCTAACCGTTACTGACACCAGTGGCCGTTATAGAAACTGCAGCCAGTCTCATGCTCGTACTCGGTGGGCACACTCGTACGAGCATGACCACAACAACCAGAGTTGCCATAGCAACCACAGACAGCTCATTGAGATTCACCAGCATGTTTACAAATGTAAGAAAAGTTACAGTGTACTGTAAGGTTATTGTTTGACAGACCATATTTTAGCAGTGCTAAAATTTTGTTGCAGTGCTACTTTATTTTCAACAGAAGCCTACTTCTAAAAGTTTTGTAACACGACACTGTAAAACACACTCCCGACACTCACAATCTTAATGCACTCGTGCTCTGAATAAAGATAATTCATATAAGAAAGTAACTTTTGAAACAGTCCTGTGCTACATGCTATCGTTAGCATTACACCACAAAATAAATGCTATCGTTAGCATTACACCACAAAAACAATAACATAATATATTACAGATGCCCTGTAACTATGTCTTACCTTTGCAGTAAAAAGGAAACCTGCTCAAGGTCTGTTTTCATACCCAGCGCTGACCGGAGCTCCCTCCAAGAATCAAATGCCAATCCGATGTTTACTCTTGTCTTTTCCCTGACGCCGGTCACGCACTATTTTGGCCGCACTAGATAAGGATTTTTTTTAAACTTACGAGGAGTTTCCATAAGTGTCTGGATTGTGCTGGAAGTTGCTTGCTTCTTTCCATCTACAGAGTCCATTTGAAACATGCTAGCGATTGCCGCTGTTTACTAATGACTGCCGTACGCGTCTATATGGAACGCCCAGGTAGACGAGCATGCGCATGACGTCACATTTTGAATTTCGCGCCAATTCGGACCCGACTCCTTCAAACAGAAAAGAGCCTACAGGCTGATAGAGACAACCGTGGAGGACACTCAAGGTGTCATTCTTTCTATTACATTATGGTTGCCTTATAAATATACAAATGAAAACTCTATCTTAAAGATTTTTTTAAGTAATAACTTACATTCAGCCCCTTTAAAAATATATGACTGGTCTTTCTGAAGAGTTTTACAACCTCCTCTGCACCATGCATTTATCAGACACAGATATTACCTGACACTCTGCTGTCATCATCTTTGATCAGTTTTTTACCATGGCTTTTATTGCTTTGTAGGATAAAATCCTTATTTGGTAGACCTGATAAAATATTTATTCATCATAAAGTTAACATAGTAAATGTCTATGGTTTTTAGTTGAGACTGTTATTTAGGGAAAATCTTTTTAAACACATTTACATTCTTATTTCTGAGGCGCTATAAGTGACTGATTGTGCTGACAGTGACGTCTTGTGACTTTAGTGTTGGGACAGATCTGTTGTTTCAACCGTTCATTCAAACGAATCCGTTCAAAGCAGTCAGTTCGCGAATCGGACGCGCTGTGTTCTAATCCAGGCTGAGCAACGCAAAACTGTAAACAAAGTCTTACTGTAACAACACGAAAAACATTTCCTCGGTGGATATGATTTGGTCTTCCGACCTTTCGCCATCGGGTCAGTTTTGTTTTGAGTAATAAAAGCAGGGAGACAGAAAGCGTGCGGGTGCGGCTCTTCTCTCTCTGTCACGCAAACAAAACTCATCATCACTCATTAATCACATGAAATGAGCCTAATCTTTGCACGGACAGTGCACCGCGAGACATAAGCCCGTCGCGCTGTTGTACTGGCTGCTTAATTCGCGCGATCCGCCATCATTAAGTAAAGCTGTTTGTAGGGGTGTGACGAGACACTTAATCCACGAGACGAGACGAGACACGAGATTGGGTTCACGAGAACGAGACGAGACGATATTTTTACACTTTTTAAGAAACCCTCGATGATAAAATAAATGAATAAGAAACTGAAATCATGTTATTTTTAAATGTTTTAACTAATCAAGGACTGCCCCTAACAATTATTTTACTAACTGATAATGAAGTAATTTGTTATTTTTGGGTAATAAAAATAGACCCAAGTGAGCAGTAGCCTTTAAAATTACATAATAACGAAGATGCAATAATAATTGGTTCAAATAAAGTATTAAAACCAAGTTACATTAAACAACATTACATTAACAAACACATTACATTTGTGGTCTATAAATAAATAGCATTATGTATATATTATAACAAATGCCTGCAGGGGGCGATAGTAGACTCGTCTCGGATGCTATCTTCACTTTCACTTTCACTTTAGACGGAAAAAAACGCTTATTTTTTAGCCAAACAATGTTTAAATCCATTTGAATATTTAATATACGTCCATTTCTTTACAATAGAAATGAACATGCAGACATTAAATCATGTAAACTCTGTTATGGTTTAATCTGCTGAGACTTCACATCTGACACTGATCTACAGAAAAACACAACACGTCTCAGACTTCATACGAGCTCCCAAACGAACATTATTGGAAACCCAAACAAAAAAGCAAATGCAGTAAAAGACAGAATATAATGCATGCACTGTAAGAGGCTAATTATACCAACCACGCTTTAAACGCTTGGAAACGCAAGGCGCGACGCACTGCCTTTAAAAAAAAAAAGAGCAGTGCGTGTCGACGCGGCTTTTAATATTGCTAGGCAACCACCTAGTCAGCTGTCTTGTCAATCAAATATTTAAGCGTGCGCTCTTTTGCTGTTGACTGTCATATTAGCAGAAACTTTAAAAAGAGGATGCTTGATCTGACCTTGTTTGAGGGTGAGAGGTGCACAAAAACGCAGGAGAGAGTGAGCGAGTGGAGTCCGGTTCTTCAAAGCAACTGTAAACTTCCCTCACCACAACGTAAGGCCCGCATCTCCCCTCATTCGAGTGGACAATGGAAAGACGCGAATGACGTCGGGCGCTTCTCCGCTCTCAGCGTTCCTTCAAAGGCGCGTGCTGCGGCCGCCGGCAAAAACCGCAAGGCGCTCAGCGCGCATAAACAGCGCGCAAACGCTCCATGCCCATAGAATATCATTTAAAAAAGGCGCCTGCAACTGCCTCCTCCGGAGGTCGCATATGCAGGCTGCATACGTCATTAAGGTTTATTTCAGATCATTAACTGAGCATTACATTCGCAAGTCGTGAGCATATTACAACAATTTGCGATTAACTAAATTATTAGTAAACTTTATAATTGTTAGTCTCTAAAAAGACAGTCTTTATGAAGTAAATGCAGTTTAAAAATGCGACCTCCGAAGGATGCAGCCTTTTTTTTTGAGAAACGGCCAGAATTTCACCTACACAAGAAACCTCTCGAGACACACTTAATCTCGCGATACACATTTAATCTCGCGAGATCTCGTCGCACGTGATCTGTTTGTGAACAAGGCATGGCTGCACACACACGAGACGGGAGCGAGCTGCTTGCAGCAAGAGGCAGGCAGCGTCACGAGTTCTACAACAGCGCTTAGGTGCCCGCAGATGCGCCTGCCTATTAATCGGCCTAATTTTGCAACAAAATCGGCCAAAGCCGATTTTTTAAAATATGCCAAAAATCGGCCAATTAATCGGCCGGCCGATGAATCGGTCGACCTCTAATCCTAACCTCTAAGTGTTTATTATACAACAAATGCAATTCTGTCCGAATTTTTTGTTTTAGAACGCATCTGATTTAAACATGTGGGTTTTTAAAATGAAACGACCATGTGACTTTTATGACAAAAGCTATTCGATCTTAATTTTTTTTGTTTTTAACATCCAAACGTTCTTATACACAATCCATAATTAAACATCTAGGTGTGTATGAGTAAGTTTATATCTAATGTCACATGAGCAGCACTGAGTCGCGCTTGTGTCTGTGTGTGTGTGTGTGTGTGTGTGTGTGTGCATCCAGTCTGTTTATGTGTGTGCGTGTTTATGAGCACGTGTGTCTTTGCAAGGTGTGTGCGTGCGTGCGTGCGTGCGTGCGTGTGTGTGTGTGTGTGTGTGTGTGTGTGTGTGTGTGTGTGTGTGTGTGTGTGTTTGCATGGGGGTTTATGATGTCTCTGTTTGTTACTAAAGCTTTGATATTAAGTCTGTGCCCTCATTGACAAAAAGTAAGGGGCATTTTTAGATTTAGGCTTCATTACACAGATACTGATTAAATCATGTTATCCATTATTTGCGATTTAATGAATCTTAAAAGGTTTAAGACATTTTATCTCACATTTTGGTATTGTTTTTTAATTAATGTAGCCTTAAACCCATCTGTTATCCATTTAGGGAACAATAAAATGTTTGCAAATATTATTTATCAAAGTTGACGATGTTATAAGCCAGGTTGTCACTAACGTGACAACAAACACTTCTTTAAAGACAAAACATTTAACAAAATTGCCATGGCTTACAGAGACACACTAGACTTTTTTTTGTTTTGTGTGTGTGTCTGTGGTTTTGTTAAACATGATTGTGTGCTTCCATTAAACTATCTATATCAACAACACCAGATAGGATGTACCTCTACATAACAGTAAAATCATGTACACATATTAAATAGGTAAACCTTAACATTTATTTAAAAAATAAAAATATACTATTCGAACATCCTAATCTGATATTAGGTTAGATTAGGTTTTAAGGTCAATCAGCGTCTTTAGCTTTACGACTTACAGCACAAAACCCCCAATGACAGGAGCAATGACAGGCTTTTTATGAAGTGGAGCAGACCCTTGGTTTGCCTGAGGGGTTAGGTTCAACTTAGGTTAACATCTATCAGTACATAATAAGCAAACATGAAATTTTATTTTACCTATGGTTTGTTACTGATGTTCCTAGTTTCGCGTATTTTTCTGAAACAATCTTTTCTTTTCAAACTTAGGCAGCACTCATATATTAGCCTTTTTCATACATTGTAAATAGATTTCTTCGCTAGTGTCAACTAATGTCTGAGATTTTGTAAATTCATCAGATGGTCTTACGTGTGTATTTTCTTAAACAAACATTTGCTTTTCAAACTTAGGCAGACTTCATACGTTTGTCTTTTCATAAGTTGTTCATAGTTTTTATTTGTTAGTGTCAACTTATGTCTGAGATTTTGTAAATTCATCAGATGTTTCTTACTTGTGTATTTTCTTAAACAAACATTTTGTTTTTCAAACTTAGTTAGTCTTCATACGTTTGTCTTTCGATAAGTTGTTCAAAGTTTTTTCTTCGCTAGTGTCAACTAATGTCTGAGATTTTGTAAATTCATCAGATGGTCTTACGTGTATATTTTCTTAAACAAACATTTGCTTTTCAAACTTAGGCAGACTTCATATGTTTTTCTTTTCATAAGTTGTTCATAGTTTTTATTTGTTAGTGTCAACTTATGTCTGAGATTTTGTAAATTCATCAGATGTTTCTTACTTGTGTATTTTCTTAAACAAACATTTGCTTTTCAAACTCAGGCAGACTTCATACGTTTGTCTTTTCATAAGTTGTTCATAGTTTTTATTTGTTAGTGTCAACTTATGTCTGAGATTTTGTAAATTAATCAGATGTTTCTTACTTGTGTATTTTCTTAAACAAACATTTTGTTTTTCAAACTTAGTTAGTCTTCATACGTTTGTCTTTCGATAAGTTGTTCAAAGTTTTTTCTTCGCTAGTGTCAACTAATGTCTGAGATTTTGTAAATTCATCAGATGGTCTTACGTGTATATTTTCTTAAACAAACATTTGCTTTTCAAACTTAGGCAGACTTCATACGTTTGTCTTTTCATAAGTTGTTCATAGTTTTTATTTGTTAGTGTCAACTTATGTCTGAGATTTTGTAAATTCATCAGATGTTTCTTACTTGTGTATTTTCTTAAACAAACATTTTGTTTTCCAAACTCAGTTAGTCTTCATACGTTTGTCTTTCGATAAGTTGTTCAAAGTTTTTTCTTCGCTAGTGTCAACTAATGTCTGAGATTTTGTAAATTCATCAGATGGTCTTACGTGTGTATTTTCTTAAACAAACATTTGCTTTTCAAACTTAGGCAGACTTCATACGTTTGTCTTTTCATAAGTTGTTCATAGTTTTTATTTGTTAGTGTCAACTTATGTCTGAGATTTTGTAAATTCATCAGATGTTTCTTACTTGTGTATTTTCTTAAACAAACATTTGCTTTTCAAACTTAGGCAGACTTCATACGTTTGTCTTTTCATAAGTTGTTCATAGTTTTTATTTGTTAGTGTCAACTTATGTCTGAGATTTTGTAAATTAATCAGATGTTTCTTACTTGTGTATTTTCTTAATCAAACATTTTGTTTTTCAAACTTAGTTAGTCTTCATACGTTTGTCTTTTGATAAGTTGCTCAAAGTTTTTTCTTTGCTAGTGTTAACTAATGTCTGAGATTTTGTAAATTCATCAGATGGTCTTACGTGTGTATTTTCTTAAACAAACATTTGCTTTTCAAACTTAGGCAGACTTCATACGTTTGTCTTTTCATAAGTTGTTCATAGTTTTTATTTGTTAGTGTCAACTTATGTCTGAGATTTTGTAAATTCATCAGATGGTCTTACGTGTGTATTTTCTAAACAAACATTTTGTTTTTCAAACTTAGTTAGTCTTCATACGTTTGTCTTTCGATAAGTTGTTCAAAGTTTTTTCTTCGCTAGTGTCAACTAATGTCTGAGATTTTGTAAATTCATCAGATGGTCTTACGTGTGTATTTTCTTAAACAAACATTTGCTTTTCAAACTTAGGCAGACTTCATACGTTTGTCTTTTCATAAGTTGTTCATAGTTTTTATTTGTTATTGTCAACTTATGTCTGAGATTTTGTAAATTCATCAGATGTTTCTTACTTGTGTATTTTCTTAAACAAACATTTGCTTTTCAAACTTAGGCAGACTTCATACGTTTGTCTTTTCATAAGTTGTTCATAGTTTTTATTTGTTAGTGTCAACTTATGTCTGAGATTTTGTAAATTCATCAGATGTTTCTTACTTGTGTATTTTCTTAAACAAACATTTGCTTTTCAAACTTAGGCAGACTTCATACGTTTGTCTTTTCATAAGTTGTTCATAGTTTTTATTTGTTAGTGTCAACTTATGTCTGAGATTTTGTAAATTCATCAGATGTTTCTTACTTGTGTATTTTCTTAAACAAACATTTGCTTTTCAAACTTAGGCAGACTTCATACGTTTGTCTTTTCATAAGTTGTTCATAGTTTTTATTTGTTAGTGTCAACTTATGTCTGAGATTTTGTAAATTCATCAGATGTTTCTTACTTGTGTATTTTCTTAAACAAACATTTTGTTTTCCAAACTCAGTTAGTCTTCATACGTTTGTCTTTCGATAAGTTGTTCAAAGTTTTTTCTTTGCTAGTGTCAACTAATGTCTGAGATTTTGTAAATTCATCAGATGGTCTTACGTGTATATTTTCTTAAACAAACATTTGCTTTTCAAACTTAGGCAGACTTCATACGTTTGTCTTTTCATAAGTTGTTCATAGTTTTTATTTGTTAGTGTCAACTTATGTCTGAGATTTTGTAAATTCATCAGATGTTTCTTACTTGTGTATTTTCTTAAACAAACATTTTGTTTTCCAAACTCAGTTAGTCTTCATACGTTTGTCTTTCGATAAGTTGTTCAAAGTTTTTTCTTCGCTAGTGTCAACTAATGTCTGAGATTTTGTAAATTCATCAGATGGTCTTACGTGTGTATTTTCTTAAACAAACATTTGCTTTTCAAACTTAGGCAGACTTCATACGTTTGTCTTTTCATAAGTTGTTCATAGTTTTTATTTGTTAGTGTCAACTTATGTCTGAGATTTTGTAAATTCATCAGATGTTTCTTACTTGTGTATTTTCTTAAACAAACATTTTGTTTTTCAAACTTAGTTAGTCTTCATACGTTTGTCTTTCGATAAGTTGTTCAAAGTTTTTTCTTCGCTAGTGTCAACTAATGTCTGAGATTTTGTAAATTCATCAGATGGTCTTACGTGTGTATTTTCTTAAACAAACATTTGCTTTTCAAACTTAGGCAGACTTCATACGTTTTTCTTTTCATAAGTTGTTCATAGTTTTTATTTGTTAGTGTCAACTTATGTCTGAGATTTTGTAAATTCATCAGATATTTCTTACTTGTGTATTTTCTTAAAATAACATTTTGTCTTTCAAACTTAGTAAGTCTTCATACGTTTGTCTTTCGATAAGTTGTTCAAAGTTTTTTCTTCGCTAGTGTCAACTAATGTCTGAGATTTTGTAAATTCATCAGATGGTCTTACGTGTGTATTTTCTTAAACAAACATTTGCTTTTCAAACTTAGGCAGACTTCATACGTTTTTCTTTTCATAAGTTGTTCATAGTTTTTATTTGTTAGTGTCAACTTATGTCTGAGATATTGTAAATTCATCAGATGTTTCTTACTTGTGTATTTTGTTAAACAAACATTTGCTTTTCAAACTTAGGCAGACTTCATACGTTTGTCTTTTCATAAGTTGTTCATAGTTTTTATTTGTTAGTGTCAACTTATGTCTGAGATTTTGTAAATTCATCAGATGTTTCTTACTTGTGTATTTTCTTAAAAAAACATTTTGTTTTTCAAACTTAGTTAGTCTTCATACGTTTGTCTTTCGATAAGTTGTTCAAAGTTTTTTCTTCGCTAGTGTCAACTAATGTCTGAGATTTTGTAAATTCATCAGAGGGTCTTACGTGTGTATTTTCTTAAACAAACATTTGCTTTTCAAACTTAGGCAGACTTCATACGTTTTTCTTTTCATAAGTTGTTCATAGTTTTTATTTGTTAGTGTCAACTTATGTCTGAGATTTTGTAAATTCATCAGATGTTTCTTACTTGTGTATTTTCTTAAACAAACATTTGCTTTTCAAACTTAGGCAGACTTCATACGTTTGTCTTTTCATAAGTTGTTCATAGTTTTTATTTGTTAGTGTCAACTTATGTCTGAGATTTTGTAAATTAATCAGATGTTTCTTACTTGTGTATTTTCTTAATCAAACATTTTGTTTTTCAAACTTAGTTAGTCTTCATACGTTTGTCTTTCGATAAGTTGCTCAAAGTTTTTTCTTCGCTAGTGTCAACTAATGTCTGAGATTTTGTAAATTCATCAGATGGTCTTACGTGTGTATTTTCTTAAACAAACATTTGCTTTTCAAACTTAGGCAGACTTCATACGTTTGTCTTTTCATAAGTTGTTCATAGTTTTTATTTGTTAGTGTCAACTTATGTCTGAGATTTTGTAAATTCATCAGATGGTCTTACGTGTGTATTTTCTTAAACAAACATTTTGTTTTTCAAAACTTAGTTAGTCTTCATACGTTTGTCTTTCGAAAAGTTGTTCAAAGTTTTTTCTTCGCTAGTGTCAACTAATGTCTGAGATTTTGTAAATTCATCAGATGGTCTTACGTGTGTATTTTCTTAAACAAACATTTGCTTTTCAAACTTAGGCAGACTTCATACGTTTGTCTTTTCATAAGTTGTTCATAGTTTTTATTTGTTATTGTCAACTTATGTCTGAGATTTTGTAAATTCATCAGATGTTTCTTACTTGTGTATTTTCTTAAACAAACATTTGCTTTTCAAACTTAGGCAGACTTCATACGTTTGTCTTTTCATAAGTTGTTCATAGTTTTTATTTGTTAGTGTCAACTTATGTCTGAGATTTTGTAAATTCATCAGATGTTTCTTACTTGTGTATTTTCTTAAACAAACATTTTTTTTCAAACTTAGTTAGTCTTCATACGTTTGTCTTTCGATAAGTTGCTCAAAGTTTTTTCTTCGCTAGTGTCAACTAATGTCTGAGATTTTGTAAATTCATCAGATGGTCTTACGTGTGTATTTTCTTAAACAAACATTTGCTTTTCAGACTTAGGCAGACTTCATACGTTTGTCTTTTCATAAGTTGTTCATAATTTTTATTTGTTAGTGTCAACTAATTTCTGAGATTTTGTAAATTCATTAGATGGTCTTACGTGTGTATTTTCTTAAACAAACATTTGCTTTTCAAACTTAGGCAGACTTCATACGTTTGTCTTTTCATAAGTTGTTCATAGTTTTTATTTGTTAGTGTCAACTTATGTCTGAGATTTTGTAAATTCATCAGATGGTCTTACGTGTGTATTTTCTTAAACAAACATTTTGTTTTTCAAACTTAGTTAGTCTTCATAGGTTTGTCTTTCGATAAGTTGTTCAAAGTTTTTTCTTCGCTAGTGTCAACTAATGTCTGAGATTTTGTAAATTCATCAGATGGTCTTACGTGTGTATTTTCTTAAACAAACATTTGCTTTTCAAACTTAGGCAGACTTCATACGTTTGTCTTTTCATAAGTTGTTCATAGTTTTTATTTGTTAGTGTCAACTTATGTCTGAGATTTTGTAAATTCATCAGATGTTTCTTACTTGTGTATTTTCTTAAACAAACATTTGCTTTTCAAACTTAGGCAGACTTCATACGTTTGTCTTTCGATAAGTTGCTCAAAGTTTTTTCTTCGCTAGTGTCAACTAATGTCTGAGATTTTGTAAATTAATCAGATGTTTCTTACTTGTGTATTTTCTTAAACAAACATTTTGTTTTTCAAACTTAGTTAGTCTTCATACGTTTGTCTTTCGATAAGTTGCTCAAAGTTTTTTCTTCGCTAGTGTCAACTAATGTCTGAGATTTTGTAAATTCATCAGATGGTCTTACGTGTGTATTTTCTTAAACAAACATTTGCTTTTCAAACTTAGGCAGACTTCATACTTTTGTCTTTTCATAAGTTGTTCATAGTTTTTATTTGTTAGTGTCAACTTATGTCTGAGATTTTGTAAGTTCATCAGATGGTCTTACGTGTGTATTTTCTTAAACAAACATTTTGTTTTTCAAACTTAGTTAGTCTTTATACGTTTGTCTTTCGATAAGTTGTTCAAAGTTTTTTCTTCGGTAGTGTCAACTAATGTCTGAGATTTTGTAAATTCATCAGATGGTCTTACGTGTGTATTTTCTTAAACAAACATTTTGTTTTTCAAACTTAGTTAGTCTTCATACGTTTGTCTTTCGATAAGTTGTTCAAAGTTTTTTCTTCGCTAGTGTCAACTAATGTCTGAGATTTTGTAAATTCATCAGATGGTCTTACGTGTGTATTTTCTTAAACAAACATTTGCTTTTCAAACTTAGGCAGACTTCATACGTTTGTCTTTTCATAAGTTGTTCATAGTTTTTATTTGTTAGTGTCAACTAATGTCTGAGATTTTGTAAATTCATCAGATGGTCTTACGTGTGTATTTTCTTAAACAAACATTTGCTTTTCAAACTTAGGCAGACTTCATACTTTTGTCTTTTCATAAGTTGTTCATAGTTTTTATTTGTTAGTGTCAACTTATGTCTGAGATTTTGTAAATTCATCAGATGGTCTTACGTGTGTATTTTCTTAAACAAACATTTTGTTTTTCAAACTTAGTTAGTCTTCATACGTTTGTCTTTCGATAAGTTGTTCATAGTTTTTATTTGTTAGTGTCAACTAATGTCTGAGATTTTGTAAATTCATCAGATGGTCTTACGTGTGTATTTTCTTAAACAAACATTTGCTTTTCAGACTTAGGCAGACTTCATACGTTTGTCTTTTCATAAGTTGTTCATAATTTTTATTTGTTAGTGTCAACTAATTTCTGAGATTTTGTAAATTCATTAGATGGTCTTACGTGTGTATTTTCTTAAACAAACATTTGCTTTTCAAACTTAGGCAGACTTCATACGTTTGTCTTTTCATAAGTTGTTCATAGTTTTTATTTGTTAGTGTCAACTTATGTCTGAGATTTTGTAAATTCATCAGATGGTCTTACGTGTGTATTTTCTTAAACAAACATTTTGTTTTTCAAACTTAGTTAGTCTTCATACGTTTGTCTTTCGATAAGTTGTTCAAAGTTTTTTCTTCGCTAGTGTCAACTAATGTCTGAGATTTTGTAAATTCATCAGATGGTCTTACGTGTGTATTTTCTTAAACAAACATTTGCTTTTCAAACTTAGGCAGACTTCATACGTTTGTCTTTTCATAAGTTGTTCATAGTTTTTATTTGTTAGTGTCAACTTATGTCTGAGATTTTGTAAATTCATCAGATGTTTCTTACTTGTGTATTTTCTTAAACAAACATTTGCTTTTCAAACTTAGGCAGACTTCATACGTTTGTCTTTCGATAAGTTGCTCAAAGTTTTTTCTTCGCTAGTGTCAACTAATGTCTGAGATTTTGTAAATTAATCAGATGTTTCTTACTTGTGTATTTTCTTAAACAAACATTTTGTTTTTCAAACTTAGTTAGTCTTCATACGTTTGTCTTTCGATAAGTTGCTCAAAGTTTTTTCTTCGCTAGTGTCAACTAATGTCTGAGATTTTGTAAATTCATCAGATGGTCTTACGTGTGTATTTTCTTAAACAAACATTTGCTTTTCAAACTTAGGCAGACTTCATACTTTTGTCTTTTCATAAGTTGTTCATAGTTTTTATTTGTTAGTGTCAACTTATGTCTGAGATTTTGTAAATTCATCAGATGGTCTTACGTGTGTATTTTCTTAAACAAACATTTTGTTTTTCAAACTTAGTTAGTCTTCATACGTTTGTCTTTCGATAAGTTGTTCAAAGTTTTTTCTTCGCTAGTGTCAACTAATGTCTGAGATTTTGTAAATTCATCAGATGGTCTTACGTGTGTATTTTCTTAAACAAACATTTGCTTTTCAAACTTAGGCAGACTTCATACGTTTGTCTTTTCATAAGTTGTTCATAGTTTTTATTTGTTAGTGTCAACTTATGTCTGAGATTTTGTAAATTCATCAGATGTTTCTTACTTGTGTATTTTCTTAAACAAACATTTTGTTTTCCAAACTCAGTTAGTCTTCATACGTTTGTCTTTCGATAAGTTGTTCAAAGTTTTTTCTTCGCTAGTGTCAACTAATGTCTGAGATTTTGTAAATTCATCAGATGGTCTTACGTGTGTATTTTCTTAAACAAACATTTGCTTTTCAAACTTAGGCAGACTTCATACGTTTGTCTTTTCATAAGTTGTTCATAGTTTTTATTTGTTAGTGTCAACTTATGTCTGAGATTTTGTAAATTCATCAGATGTTTCTTACTTGTGTATTTTCTTAAACAAACATTTTGTTTTTCAAACTTAGTCTTCATACGTTTGTCTTTCGATAAGTTGTTCAAAGTTTTTTCTTCGCTAGTGTCAACTAATGTCTGAGATTTTGTAAATTCATCAGATGGTCTTACGTGTGTATTTTCTTAAAAAAAACATTTTGTTTTTCAAACTTAGTTAGTCTTCATACGTTTGTCTTTTCATAAGTTGTTCATAGTTTTTATTTGTTAGTGTCAACTTATGTCTGAGATTTTGTAAATTCATCAGATGTTTCTTACTTGTGTATTTTCTTAAACAAACATTTGCTTTTCAAACTTAGGCAGACTTCATACGTTTGTCTTTTCATAAGTTGTTCATAGTTTTTATTTGTTAGTGTAAACTTATGTCTGAGATTTTGTAAATTCATCAGATGTTTCTTACTTGTGTATTTTCTTAAACAAACATTTTGTTTTTCAAACTTAGTTAGTCTTCATACGTTTGTCTTTCGATAAGTTGTTCAAAGTTTTTTCTTCGCTAGTGTCAACTAATGTCTGAGATTTTGTAAATTCATCAGATGGTCTTACGTGTGTATTTTCTTAAAAAAAACATTTTGTTTTTCAAACTTAGTTAGTCTTCATACGTTTGTCTTTTCATAAGTTGTTCATAGTTTTTATTTGTTAGTGTCAACTTATGTCTGAGATTTTGTAAATTCATCAGATGTTTCTTACTTGTGTATTTTCTTAAACAAACATTTGCTTTTCAAACTTAGGCAGACTTCATACGTTTGTCTTTTCATAAGTTGTTCATAGTTTTTATTTGTTAGTGTCAACTTATGTCTGAGATTTTGTAAATTCATCAGATGTTTCTTACTTGTGTATTTTCTTAAAAAAAACATTTTGTTTTTCAAACTTAGTTAGTCTTCATACGTTTGTCTTTCGATAAGTTGTTCAAAGTTTTTTCTTCGCTAGTGTCAACTAATGTCTGAGATTTTGTAAATTCATCAGAGGGTCTTACGTGTGTATTTTCTTAAACAAACATTTGCTTTTCAAACTTAGGCAGACTTCATACGTTTTTCTTTTCATAAGTTGTTCATAGTTTTTATTTGTTAGTGTCAACTTATGTCTGAGATTTTGTAAATTCATCAGATGTTTCTTACTTGTGTATTTTCTTAAACAAACATTTGCTTTTCAAACTTAGGCAGACTTCATACGTTTGTCTTTTCATAAGTTGTTCATAGTTTTTATTTGTTAGTGTCAACTTATGTCTGAGATTTTGTAAATTAATCAGATGTTTCTTACTTGTGTATTTTCTTAATCAAACATTTTGTTTTTCAAACTTAGTAAGTCTTCATACGTTTGTCTTTCGATAAGTTGCTCAAAGTTTTTTCTTTGCTAGTGTTAACTAATGTCTGAGATTTTGTAAATTCATCAGATGGTCTTACGTGTGTATTTTCTTAAACAAACATTTGCTTTTCAAACTTAGGCAGACTTCATACGTTTGTCTTTTCATAAGTTGTTCATAGTTTTTATTTGTTAGTGTCAACTTATGTCTGAGATTTTGTAAATTCATCAGATGGTCTTACGTGTGTATTTTCTAAACAAACATTTTGTTTTTCAAACTTAGTTAGTCTTCATACGTTTGTCTTTCGATAAGTTGTTCAAAGTTTTTTCTTCGCTAGTGTCAACTAATGTCTGAGATTTTGTAAATTCATCAGATGGTCTTACGTGTGTATTTTCTTAAACAAACATTTGCTTTTCAAACTTAGGCAGACTTCATACGTTTGTCTTTTCATAAGTTGTTCATAGTTTTTATTTGTTATTGTCAACTTATGTCTGAGATTTTGTAAATTCATCAGATGTTTCTTACTTGTGTATTTTCTTAAACAAACATTTGCTTTTCAAACTTAGGCAGACTTCATACGTTTGTCTTTTCATAAGTTGTTCATAGTTTTTATTTGTTAGTGTCAACTTATGTCTGAGATTTTGTAAATTCATCAGATGTTTCTTACTTGTGTATTTTCTTAAACAAACATTTGCTTTTCAAACTTAGGCAGACTTCATACGTTTGTCTTTTCATAAGTTGTTCATAGTTTTTATTTGTTAGTGTCAACTTATGTCTGAGATTTTGTAAATTTATCAGATGTTTCTTACTTGTGTATTTTCTTAAACAAACATTTTGTTTTTCAAACTTAGTTAGTCTTCATACGTTTGTCTTTCGATAAGTTGTTCAAAGTTTTTTCTTCGCTAGTGTCAACTAATGTCTGAGATTTTGTAAATTCATCAGATGGTCTTACGTGTATATTTTCTTAAACAAACATTTGCTTTTCAAACTTAGGCAGACTTCATACGTTTGTCTTTTCATAAGTTGTTCATAGTTTTTATTTGTTAGTGTCAACTTATGTCTGAAATTTTGTAAATTCATCAGATGTTTCTTACTTGTGTATTTTCTTAAACAAACATTTTGTTTTCCAAACTCAGTTAGTCTTCATACGTTTGTCTTTCGATAAGTTGTTCAAAGTTTTTTCTTCGCTAGTGTCAACTAAGGTCTGAGATTTTGTAAATTCATCAGATGGTCTTACGTGTGTATTTTCTTAAACAAACATTTGCTTTTCAAACTTAGGCAGACTTCATACGTTTGTCTTTTCATAAGTTGTTCATAGTTTTTATTTGTTAGTGTCAACTTATGTCTGAGATTTTGTAAATTCATCAGATGTTTCCTACTTGTGTATTTTCTTAAACAAACATTTTGTTTTTCAAACTTAGTTAGTCTTCATACGTTTGTCTTTCGATAAGTTGTTCAAAGTTTTTTCTTCGCTAGTGTCAACTAATGTCTGAGATTTTGTAAATTCATCAGATGGTCTTACGTGTGTATTTTCTTAAACAAACATTTGCTTTTCAAACTTAGGCAGACTTCATACGTTTTTCTTTTCATAAGTTGTTCATAGTTTTTATTTGTTAGTGTCAACTTATGTCTGAGATTTTGTAAATTCATCAGATATTTCTTACTTGTGTATTTTCTTAAAATAACATTTTGTTTTTCAAACTTAGTAAGTCTTCATACGTTTGTCTTTCGATAAGTTGTTCAAAGTTTTTTCTTCGCTAGTGTCAACTAATGTCTGAGATTTTGTAAATTCATCAGATGGTCTTACGTGTGTATTTTCTTAAACAAACATTTGCTTTTCAAACTTAGGCAGACTTCATACGTTTTTCTTTTCATAAGTTGTTCATAGTTTTTATTTGTTAGTGTCAACTTATGTCTGAGATATTGTAAATTCATCAGATGTTTCTTACTTGTGTATTTTGTTAAACAAACATTTGCTTTTCAAACTTAGGCAGACTTCATACGTTTGTCTTTTCATAAGTTGTTCATAGTTTTTATTTGTTAGTGTCAACTTATGTCTGAGATTTTGTAAATTCATCAGATGTTTCTTACTTGTGTATTTTCTTAAAAAAACATTTTGTTTTTCAAACTTAGTTAGTCTTCATACGTTTGTCTTTCGATAAGTTGTTCAAAGTTTTTTCTTCGCTAGTGTCAACTAATGTCTGAGATTTTGTAAATTCATCAGAGGGTCTTACGTGTGTATTTTCTTAAACAAACATTTGCTTTTCAAACTTAGGCAGACTTCATACGTTTTTCTTTTCATAAGTTGTTCATAGTTTTTATTTGTTAGTGTCAACTTATGTCTGAGATTTTGTAAATTCATCAGATGTTTCTTACTTGTGTATTTTCTTAAACAAACATTTGCTTTTCAAACTTAGGCAGACTTCATACGTTTGTCTTTTCATAAGTTGTTCATAGTTTTTATTTGTTAGTGTCAACTTATGTCTGAGATTTTGTAAATTAATCAGATGTTTCTTACTTGTGTATTTTCTTAATCAAACATTTTGTTTTTCAAACTTAGTTAGTCTTCATACGTTTGTCTTTCGATAAGTTGCTCAAAGTTTTTTCTTCGCTAGTGTCAACTTATGTCTGAGATTTTGTAAATTCATCAGATGTTTCTTACTTGTGTATTTTCTTAAAAAAAACATTTTGTTTTTCAAACTTAGTTAGTCTTCATACGTTTGTCTTTCGATAAGTTGTTCAAAGTTTTTTCTTCGCTAGTGTCAACTAATGTCTGAGATTTTGTAAATTCATCAGAGGGTCTTACGTGTGTATTTTCTTAAACAAACATTTGCTTTTCAAACTTAGGCAGACTTCATACGTTTTTCTTTTCATAAGTTGTTCATAGTTTTTATTTGTTAGTGTCAACTTATGTCTGAGATTTTGTAAATTCATCAGATGTTTCTTACTTGTGTATTTTCTTAAACAAACATTTGCTTTTCAAACTTAGGCAGACTTCATACGTTTGTCTTTTCATAAGTTGTTCATAGTTTTTATTTGTTAGTGTCAACTTATGTCTGAGATTTTGTAAATTAATCAGATGTTTCTTACTTGTGTATTTTCTTAATCAAACATTTTGTTTTTCAAACTTAGTAAGTCTTCATACGTTTGTCTTTCGATAAGTTGCTCAAAGTTTTTTCTTTGCTAGTGTTAACTAATGTCTGAGATTTTGTAAATTCATCAGATGGTCTTACGTGTGTATTTTCTTAAACAAACATTTGCTTTTCAAACTTAGGCAGACTTCATACGTTTGTCTTTTCATAAGTTGTTCATAGTTTTTATTTGTTAGTGTCAACTTATGTCTGAGATTTTGTAAATTCATCAGATGGTCTTACGTGTGTATTTTCTAAACAAACATTTTGTTTTTCAAACTTAGTTAGTCTTCATACGTTTGTCTTTCGATAAGTTGTTCAAAGTTTTTTCTTCGCTAGTGTCAACTAATGTCTGAGATTTTGTAAATTCATCAGATGGTCTTACGTGTGTATTTTCTTAAACAAACATTTGCTTTTCAAACTTAGGCAGACTTCATACGTTTGTCTTTTCATAAGTTGTTCATAGTTTTTATTTGTTATTGTCAACTTATGTCTGAGATTTTGTAAATTCATCAGATGTTTCTTACTTGTGTATTTTCTTAAACAAACATTTGCTTTTCAAACTTAGGCAGACTTCATACGTTTGTCTTTTCATAAGTTGTTCATAGTTTTTATTTGTTAGTGTCAACTTATGTCTGAGATTTTGTAAATTCATCAGATGTTTCTTACTTGTGTATTTTCTTAAACAAACATTTGCTTTTCAAACTTAGGCAGACTTCATACGTTTGTCTTTTCATAAGTTGTTCATAGTTTTTATTTGTTAGTGTCAACTTATGTCTGAGATTTTGTAAATTTATCAGATGTTTCTTACTTGTGTATTTTCTTAAACAAACATTTTGTTTTTCAAACTTAGTTAGTCTTCATACGTTTGTCTTTCGATAAGTTGTTCAAAGTTTTTTCTTCGCTAGTGTCAACTAATGTCTGAGATTTTGTAAATTCATCAGATGGTCTTACGTGTATATTTTCTTAAACAAACATTTGCTTTTCAAACTTAGGCAGACTTCATACGTTTGTCTTTTCATAAGTTGTTCATAGTTTTTATTTGTTAGTGTCAACTTATGTCTGAAATTTTGTAAATTCATCAGATGTTTCTTACTTGTGTATTTTCTTAAACAAACATTTTGTTTTCCAAACTCAGTTAGTCTTCATACGTTTGTCTTTCGATAAGTTGTTCAAAGTTTTTTCTTCGCTAGTGTCAACTAAGGTCTGAGATTTTGTAAATTCATCAGATGGTCTTACGTGTGTATTTTCTTAAACAAACATTTGCTTTTCAAACTTAGGCAGACTTCATACGTTTGTCTTTTCATAAGTTGTTCATAGTTTTTATTTGTTAGTGTCAACTTATGTCTGAGATTTTGTAAATTCATCAGATGTTTCCTACTTGTGTATTTTCTTAAACAAACATTTTGTTTTTCAAACTTAGTTAGTCTTCATACGTTTGTCTTTCGATAAGTTGTTCAAAGTTTTTTCTTCGCTAGTGTCAACTAATGTCTGAGATTTTGTAAATTCATCAGATGGTCTTACGTGTGTATTTTCTTAAACAAACATTTGCTTTTCAAACTTAGGCAGACTTCATACGTTTTTCTTTTCATAAGTTGTTCATAGTTTTTATTTGTTAGTGTCAACTTATGTCTGAGATTTTGTAAATTCATCAGATATTTCTTACTTGTGTATTTTCTTAAAATAACATTTTGTTTTTCAAACTTAGTAAGTCTTCATACGTTTGTCTTTCGATAAGTTGTTCAAAGTTTTTTCTTCGCTAGTGTCAACTAATGTCTGAGATTTTGTAAATTCATCAGATGGTCTTACGTGTGTATTTTCTTAAACAAACATTTGCTTTTCAAACTTAGGCAGACTTCATACGTTTTTCTTTTCATAAGTTGTTCATAGTTTTTATTTGTTAGTGTCAACTTATGTCTGAGATATTGTAAATTCATCAGATGTTTCTTACTTGTGTATTTTGTTAAACAAACATTTGCTTTTCAAACTTAGGCAGACTTCATACGTTTGTCTTTTCATAAGTTGTTCATAGTTTTTATTTGTTAGTGTCAACTTATGTCTGAGATTTTGTAAATTCATCAGATGTTTCTTACTTGTGTATTTTCTTAAAAAAACATTTTGTTTTTCAAACTTAGTTAGTCTTCATACGTTTGTCTTTCGATAAGTTGTTCAAAGTTTTTTCTTCGCTAGTGTCAACTAATGTCTGAGATTTTGTAAATTCATCAGAGGGTCTTACGTGTGTATTTTCTTAAACAAACATTTGCTTTTCAAACTTAGGCAGACTTCATACGTTTTTCTTTTCATAAGTTGTTCATAGTTTTTATTTGTTAGTGTCAACTTATGTCTGAGATTTTGTAAATTCATCAGATGTTTCTTACTTGTGTATTTTCTTAAACAAACATTTGCTTTTCAAACTTAGGCAGACTTCATACGTTTGTCTTTTCATAAGTTGTTCATAGTTTTTATTTGTTAGTGTCAACTTATGTCTGAGATTTTGTAAATTAATCAGATGTTTCTTACTTGTGTATTTTCTTAATCAAACATTTTGTTTTTCAAACTTAGTTAGTCTTCATACGTTTGTCTTTCGATAAGTTGCTCAAAGTTTTTTCTTCGCTAGTGTCAACTAATGTCTGAGATTTTGTAAATTCATCAGATGGTCTTACGTGTGTATTTTCTTAAACAAACATTTGCTTTTCAAACTTAGGCAGACTTCATACGTTTGTCTTTTCATAAGTTGTTCATAGTTTTTATTTGTTAGTGTCAACTAATGTCTGAGATTTTGTAAATTCATCAGATGGTCTTACGTGTGTATTTTCTTAAACAAACATTTTGTTTTTCAAACTTAGTTAGTCTTCATACGTTTGTCTTTCGAAAAGTTGTTCAAAGTTTTTTCTTCGCTAGTGTCAACTAATGTCTGAGATTTTGTAAATTCATCAGATGGTCTTACGTGTGTATTTTCTTAAACAAACATTTGCTTTTCAAACTTAGGCAGACTTCATACGTTTGTCTTTTCATAAGTTGTTCATAGTTTTTATTTGTTATTGTCAACTTATGTCTGAGATTTTGTAAATTCATCAGATGTTTCTTACTTGTGTATTTTCTTAAACAAACATTTGCTTTTCAAACTTAGGCAGACTTCATACGTTTGTCTTTTCATAAGTTGTTCATAGTTTTTATTTGTTAGTGTCAACTTATGTCTGAGATTTTGTAAATTCATCAGATGTTTCTTACTTGTGTATTTTCTTAAACAAACATTTTTTTTCAAACTTAGTTAGTCTTCATACGTTTGTCTTTCGATAAGTTGCTCAAAGTTTTTTCTTCGCTAGTGTCAACTAATGTCTGAGATTTTGTAAATTCATCAGATGGTCTTACGTGTGTATTTTCTTAAACAAACATTTGCTTTTCAGACTTAGGCAGACTTCATACGTTTGTCTTTTCATAAGTTGTTCATAATTTTTATTTGTTAGTGTCAACTAATTTCTGAGATTTTGTAAAATCATCAGATGGTCTTACGTGTGTATTTTCTTAAACAAACATTTGCTTTTCAAACTTAGGCAGACTTCATACGTTTGTCTTTTCATAAGTTGTTCATAGTTTTTATTTGTTAGTGTCAACTTATGTCTGAGATTTTGTAAATTCATCAGATGGTCTTACGTGTGTATTTTCTTAAACAAACATTTTGTTTTTCAAACTTAGTTAGTCTTCATACGTTTGTCTTTCGATAAGTTGTTCAAAGTTTTTTCTTCGCTAGTGTCAACTAATGTCTGAGATTTTGTAAATTCATCAGATGGTCTTACGTGTGTATTTTCTTAAACAAACATTTGCTTTTCAAACTTAGGCAGACTTCATACGTTTGTCTTTTCATAAGTTGTTCATAGTTTTTATTTGTTAGTGTCAACTTATGTCTGAGATTTTGTAAATTCATCAGATGTTTCTTACTTGTGTATTTTCTTAAACAAACATTTGCTTTTCAAACTTAGGCAGACTTCATACGTTTGTCTTTCGATAAGTTGCTCAAAGTTTTTTCTTCGCTAGTGTCAACTAATGTCTGAGATTTTGTAAATTAATCAGATGTTTCTTACTTGTGTATTTTCTTAAACAAACATTTTGTTTTTCAAACTTAGTTAGTCTTCATACGTTTGTCTTTCGATAAGTTGCTCAAAGTTTTTTCTTCGCTAGTGTCAACTAATGTCTGAGATTTTGTAAATTCATCAGATGGTCTTACGTGTGTATTTTCTTAAACAAACATTTGATTTTCAAACTTAGGCAGACTTCATACGTTTGTCTTTTCATAAGTTGTTCATAGTTTTTATTTGTTAGTGTCAACTTATGTCTGAGATTTTGTAAATTCATCAGATGTTTCTTACTTGTGTATTTTCTTAAACAAACATTTTTTTTCAAACTTAGTTAGTCTTCATACGTTTGTCTTTCGATAAGTTGCTTAAAGTTTTTTCTTCGTTAGTGTCAACTAATGTCTGAGATTTTGTAAATTCATCAGATGGTCTTACGTGTGTATTTTCTTAAACAAACATTTGCTTTTCAGACTTAGGCAGACTTCATACGTTTGTCTTTTCATAAGTTGTTCATAATTTTTATTTGTTAGTGTCAACTAATGTCTGAGATTTTGTAAATTCATCAGATGGTCTTACGTGTGTATTTTCTTAAACAAACATTTGCTTTTCAAACTTAGGCAGACTTTATACGTTTGTCTTTTCATAAGTTGTTTATAATTTTATATGTTAGTGTCAACTTATGTCTGAGATTTTGTAAATTCATCAGATGGTCTTACGTGTGTATTTTCTTAAACAAACATTTTGTTTTTCAAACTTAGTTAGTCTTCATACGTTTGTCTTTCGATAAGTTGTTAAAAAAGTTTTTTCTTCGCTAGTGTCAACTTATGTCTGAGATTTTGTAAATTCATCAGATGTTTCTTACTTGTGTATTTTCTTAAACAAACATTTGCTTTTCAAACTTAGTTAGTCTTCATACGTGTGTCTTCATACGTTGTTCATAGTTTTTATTTGTTAGTGTCAACTTATGTCTGAGATTTTGTAATTTCATCACTTGTTTCTTACATGTGTATTTTCTTAAACAAACATTTTGCTTTTCAAACTTAGGCAGTCTTCATACGGTTGTCTTTATACGTTGTTCATAGTTTTTATTCGCTAGTGTCAACTTATGTCTTAGATTTGTAAACTCATCAGATGTTCTTAATTGTATCTGCTCAGACAATATTATATTTACATCATTTGTCTTGTTTTCTTTTGTAAGTGACAACATATATCTGTGATTGTTTTTTATGAACACAGTTGGTTTCATTTCTGTAGTTTATGTAACACTTTGTCAAAATAATAAAGATTGATTAGGTTTTTATTTAGTAAACCTTTTAACATAAAGTGAAGAGTCTGTTGTATGTAACAACAAAGATGCGATAAACAATGCAAAACAAGAGAGGCTACGTTTGTTAAACCACATATAAATTAAGATGCAAACAGCTACAAAGGAGGCAATGTTTGAAATAGTTTGGCCGTATAGCCTTTAAATTCGGGACCAATAGATTAAAAACATTGCCCCTTTGTAGCTGTTTACATCTTAATTTATATGTGGTTTAACAAACGTAGCCTCTCGTTTTGCGTTGTTTCATCGCATCTTTGTTGTTACATACAACAGACTCTCCACTTTATGTTAAAAGGTTTACTAAATAAAAACCTAATCAATCTTTATTATTTTGCAGACTTTGTGTGTTATGTACAACGAGCTATTGGTGGTATTACCTGTTACAGATTCAAACATATTGCTATCCTAGTTTGTTTTGATGTAAAAGATTTATCAAGTAAATCTAAAACACTTTGCATTGTTGTTTTAAACAGCTAGTACTAACTTTAAGAGTTTGACAAAGTGTTACATAAACTACAGAAATGAAACCAACTGTGTTCATAAAAACAATCACAGATATATGTTGTCACTTACAAAAGAAAACAAGACGAATGATGTAAATATAATATTGTCTGAGCAGATACAATTAAGAACTTCTGATGAGTTTACAAATCTAAGACATAAGTTGACACTAGCGAATAAAAACTATGAACAACGTATAAAGACAACCGTATGAAGACTGCCTAAGTTTGAAAAGCAAAATGTTTGTTTAAGAAAATACACATGTAAGAAACAAGTGATGAAATTACAAAATCTCAGACATAAGTTGACACTAACAAATAAAAACTATGAACAACGTATGAAGACACACGTATGAAGACTAACTAAGTTTGAAAAGCAAATGTTTGTTTAAGAAAATACACAAGTAAGAAACATCTGATGAATTTACAAAATCTCAGACATAAGTTGACACTAACAAAAACTATGAACAACGTATAAAGACAACCGTATGAAGACTGCCTAAGTTTGAAAAGCAAAATGTTTGTTTAAGAAAATACACATGTAAGAAACAAGTGATGAAATTACAAAATCTCAGACATAAGTTGACACTAACAAATAAAAACTATGAACAACTTATCGAAAGACAAACGTATGAAGACTGCCTAAGTTTGAAAAACGAAATGTTTGTTTAAGAAAATACACAAGTAAGAAACATCTGATGAATTTACAAAATCTCAGACATAAGTTGACACTAACAAATAAAAACTATGAACAACTTATGAAAAGACAAACGTATGAAGTCTGCCTGAGTTTGAAAAGCAAATGTTTGTTTAAGAAAATACACACGTAAGACCATCTGATGAATTTACAAAATCTCAGACATTAGTTGACACTAGCGAAGAAAAAACTTTGAACAACTTATCGAAAGACAAACGTATGAAGACTAACTAAGTTTGAAAAACAAAATGTTTGTTTAAGAAAATACACAAGTAAGAAACTTCTGATGAATTTACAAAATCTCAGACATAAGTTGACACTAACAAATAAAAACTATGAACAACTTATGAAAAGACAAACGTTTGAAGACTACATAAGTTTGAAAAGTAAATGTTTGTTTGAGAAAATACACACGTAAGACCATCTGATGAATTTACATAAGCTCACACATAAGTTGACACTAGTGAAGAAATCTATTTACAATGTATGAAAAAGGCTAATATATGAATGCTGCCTAAGTTTGAAAAGAAAAGTTTGTTTCAGAAAAATACGCGAAACTAGGAACATCAGTAACAAACCATAGGTAAAATATAATTTCATGTTTGCTTATTATGCACTGATAGATGTTAACCTAAGTTGAACCTAACCCCTCAGGCAAACCAAGGGTCTGCTCCACTTCATAAAAATCCTGTCATTGCTCCTGTCATTGGGGGTTTTGTGCTGTAAGTCGTAAAGCTAAAGACGCTGATTGACCTTAAAACCTAATCTAACCTAATATCAGATTAGGATGTTCGAATAGTATATTTTTATTTTTTAAATAAATGTTAAGGTTTACCTATTTAATATGTGTACATGATTTTACTGTTATGTAGAGGTACATCCTATCTGGTGTTGTTGATATAGATAGTTTAATGGAAGCACACAATCGTGTTTAACAAAACCACACACACACACACACACACACAAAACAAAAAAAGTCACGTTAGTGACAACCTGGCTTATAACATCGTCAACTTTGATAAATAATATTTGCAAACATTTTATTGTTCCCTAAATGGATAACAGATGGGTTTAAGGCTACATTAATTAAAAAACAATACCAAAATGTGAGATAAAATGTCTTAAACCTTTTAAGTTTCTTTAAATTGCAAATAATGGATAACATGATTTAATCAGTATCTGTGTAATGAAGCCTAAATCTAAAAAAGCCCCTTACTTGTCAATGAGGGCACAGACTTAATATCAAAGCTTTAGTAACAAACAGAGACATCATAGACCCCCATGCAAACACACACACACACACACACACACACACACACACACACACACGCACACACCTTGCAAAGACACACAGGCTCATAAACACGCACACACATAAACAGACTGGATGCACACACACACACACACACACACACACACACACACACACACACACACACACACACACACACACACACAGACACAAGCGCGACTCAGTGCTGCTCATGTGACATTAGATATAAACTTACTCATACACACCTAGATGTTTAATTATGGATTGTGTATAAGAACGTTTGGATGTTAAAAAAATAATAAAAAATAAGATCGAATAGCTTTTGTCATAAAAGTCACATGGTCGTTTCATTTTAAAAACCCACATGTTTAAATCAGAGGCGTTCTAAAACTAGAAATGCGGACAGAATTGCATTTGTTGTATAATAAACACTTAGAGGTTAGGATCCACAGTGGACACAAAACCAGAAAATGGGGTCAAAATGTCTTAAACATTAAAAAGTTTGTTTTTAAAACCATAGATATGTGAGTGCATGTGTTTATTGCTCTATGCAATAACGTGTTTTAATCATTATCTTATGAGTATGGGATAATGATATGCCTAAAATAAGTTTATTGTGTAATAAACACATATTCACAGTTGGTTTTAAGATGTCATTAATTTAAAACAAAACCCAGAAGATAATATGAAAATGTTTTTAATCGTTTTAAAAGTTTATTAACGGTAGATATGAACACGCATCCGCGTATGTTCTCTATTGTAAACGCCGGAGCGCGATCTAATGGTGTGATCAGAATACTATGCCTGAAAAGATTAAACTTTTATTTAGTTTAAAATAAATAGCCTTTAGTCTAAAGAATGTGTTATTGGCGGCCCCCAGTGGTTTTGGCACAGTTCATTGCTATACCCATGCTGAGTATTTCATGAAATCATTTGTTACAAGCAAATGCTTTATTTTGACAGAGTGACCATATTACACATTACCACCGCGGTTTTAAAAGACACTAGTTTACAATCAGCCCCACCTGCTGTGAATTATCTCAAACACCCAGACGCTCACAGAGCAGCTTCTGTTTGAGGCTGATCAGAAAAAATATAGCTTATAGTTAAATAGATAATAGCAGATTTAAGTTTAACCAGTTACAACTAAAATATTTTATTCTTGTGTGACTTTAAAGAAGTCTCTTGACAAAACAAACGTATTATCAAGTTGTATTTATAAGATACACGCAGTCAATTCACCTAAAATCTAAAATAATACTTTATTTTTGTCAGAGCAGACAATATAAGACTCTTTGTATAATATACACATATTCACACTTGTTTTAAGAAGCCTTTAATTAAAAATAAACCCCTAAAATGGGATGAAGACGTCTTAAACACATTTAAAAGTTTATTAACGTCAGATATAAGTTCTCTGTCACCATCGGTGCACGTATACACATGTCTTAATCAGAGACTTGGTTAAAGAATCCCCTAAATCTAAAATAAACTCCTATTTTGCCATAGTGGACAGAATTACATTTATTAAGTTTATTTTAAAATGGCAGATATGAACGCTCACCCGGCGCTTTGTCAGGCACCGCTGGAGAGTGATCTTTAATATGCGTGAAACTATAGAGCAGGTCATGAAAAGATTCACGGACCTCATGAACCGTTTAAAATTTTATTTAGTTTAGACTTTCGTCTAAAGATTGTAGTATTGACGGCGCCGAAGGTTATGGCTTAGGTCATTGCTTAAACTGTACACGTATACGGAATATTTAATTAAATAACTTGTGATGTTACAACCAAAAGTATTAATCAGAGCCTTGTTCATGATTTGTCTAAATCTAAAATAAACATTTACGTTTTGTCTGTGTAATGGTGAATTATTTTACCAACATTGAGTTTTAGAAATCTTTACTCGTTTACAACACGCACCCGCTGTGAGACACTCAGTGGTGAGACGCGCACGGGCTAGAAAGGAGGGAGGGATGGAGGAGGAGATAGACGCTGGCGGCAACTGTCAAACACGACCTGTCAAAACACCATCTGTCAAGGGAGTCATAAAACACAATCTGTCAAAACACCATCTGTCAAGGGGTCATAAAACACGACCTGTCAAGACACCATCTGTCAAGGGTGTCATAAAACACAAACTGTCAAAACACCATCTGTCAAGGGGTCATAAAACATGACCTGTCAGAACACGTCCTGTCAAGGGGGTCATAAAACACGACCTGTCAAGACACCATCTGTCAAGGGTGTCATAAAACACAAACTGTCAAAACACCATCTGTCAAGGGGTCATAAAACACAAAACTGTCAAAACACCATCTGTCAAGGGTCATAAAACACGATCTGTCAAAACACCATCTGTCAAGGGGTCATAATACGCCATCTGTCAAGGGGTCATAAAACACGACCTGTCAGAACACGACCTGTCAAGGGGGTCATAAATCATTAGTTTGACGAATGCCGGGTTACTATAACTACTCAGGTGGTTTCCCTTCTTGCCCTCCCGCTGGCAGACGGCGAACAAACCGCGAACACGCTCTGCCCCGTCAGAGCTTTAAGAATATATACGAACCGTTCTGCCTCATACCGTAAGCCAGATCAGCTGTTCGTAAGCTTCGCGCACCACTCATTAGGTATGCCGCTCACTAAACAGAGGCTAGCTAAATAGATCGTCGAAGCCATTGCTTTGGCTTACGCCTCCCTGAATGAACATTGCCCGGTTGGTGTTAAAGCCCACTTTACGTGGGGTATGGCTTCATCATGGGCTTGGTCTACGGGGATATCTATCTTTGACATTTGTAATGCGGCCGGCTGGTCCTCGCCGTCTACGTTTGTCAGATTTTATAGCCTGGATGTCCCTGCCTTACAAGCACAAGTCTTATCGGCTTGACTTTCACGCTACTGTGTTTCTGTACGCCTCACGGTAGGCTGCGAGCTCACCGTCATGGCTGCCTATTATGATTTATGCATGGCTCGCAGCGCGCTCAGGGAACCCGCCTTCTTGTGCACTGTTATATGGATCATGGTGCGTTTAAAAACTTCACTGTATGCGTATTAACTTCTTATATATGGTGCTTATACTTAGGCTCTCTAGAGATATGTACACACTGGGTATAGGGCCACATTCAGTGTCTCTCCGGTAAGGGCAGTCCGTTATGTATGCAGGGCGGGATGGGATTACGTTCCCCCATAGCGTCAGCAACTGACACAATGCGAAGTGAATCGTATTGAAAGGGAACGCTTAGGTTACTCACGTAACCCCGGTTCCCTGAAATAACGGGAACGAGCATTGCGTAGCTGGCCGTGCTACAAACGCCTACGCAGCGAGTGTTATTCGGCTGCACGCTTCAGTCGAATAATAGTGAGCTTTTGCCGCTTGATCCCGGACTTACATAAGGGCGTGGGCCCCGCCCCGTGCAGGCTCAAATGCCATAGGTCTGTATTTTCAACAGACGTTAACCAATAGGCTTCAATCACGGAGTAAATAGGAGTTTCCCTCCATAGTGCAGCAACTGACGCAATGCTTGTTCCCATTTTTTCAGGGAACCGGGGTTACGTGAGTAACCTAAGCGGTTGCGTGGTTTATTGTTAAAAAACACATTATTTTCCACATAACGTAAATTTTTGTAGCTCCAGATATCCCTGTCTTCCTGAAATGCACTAATTTTGTACAAAGCTCATCAATCTGAAAAGAGCTGTGTCCCTAATTGGCAAGCTAATCTGTACGTTATGATTGGCCTGAATGACGCTCCTTACCATGTTTGTAAGATTAGCTCGCAATGCTAACAATGTCAGGAAGTACAGATGAACCCAATTGCAAACGATGTCGGGGTAACAGAAAACACTTTATTAACACGCAACACGAAAACCAAAAACCCTCGTGGGGGTTCACAACAGGAAACACGAAAAACAGGTCATAACATGAAAACATGTTACTAGACTAGACTAGAAACATTGACTTGATACTTCACATGAAACGTTGAACAACACCAAATACACCTGCACAGAACTAAGGACACAATGACATTAAATAAGAACTGAGAATTAATTAATTAAATGAGAACTAAACAAGATAACGAGGAGGAACAGTTGATGGGAGAAAACCAATGCTTAATAATAAGCAGGAAAACGAGCGGGCCGGGGACAAGAGACACGACACCGGAAGCACATGACTCAATAAGCAAGGCCATGAGCCTCCACATAGAGCCTGGGACTGCCAGAACCCTACCACCATGACAAGATAAAAATACAAAACAAGACTCCTTGGCAGGATCCCGACAAACAGAGGATAATTCATAGGCTAAGTCCGAAGCAGGCGGAATTATGATAATGTTGGTCTTATCCATGTCAACCGGCCCAGGAAAAAAACTGTTGCCTACAATAGGCGTGTTTGTTGTAGTCCAAAAAAAATATTCAAGTTGGAAACGATAACTTGCATCATCGTAACTATCGTTAACATGTAGCTAACACACTAACACACCAAAGGAAATGTAAAATCATGAATCGGCCATAGGTGCTCTTGAGCTCCTACAGAGTTAGTGGATCCCATGAAAAACATGCAAGTATTTATAGGCCATGGGCTGAAGCTGTTGATAAGCAGTGAGTGCTGTTTAAAAGAAATTTTAAAGTTTAAAAGAAATGTTTAAGTTTAAAAGAAATGTTTAAGTTTAAAAGAAATGTTTAAGTTTAAAAGAAATTGTAAAGTTTAAAAGAAATGTTTAAGTTTAAAAGAAATTGTAAAGTTTAAAATAAATTTTAAATGTTAAACAATGTTTCTGTCTAAATGTGTCAAAGCTGCAACACAGATGGTTCACTAGCACTGGCAGATCAGCTATAAGTTTGATTCATATCTGATGAGTTTAGAAGAAAATAAAATAAATAGCTGTGTCCAATTTAAATGGAAATCCATTGGTATAAAAATGCATAATAATGTTTGTATTGCTACAACTGCATACAGTATATAAAACATAATAGCTTTATAATAGCCGTTAGAATTTATTTAAATGTAAAAAAAGAGTAAATATGAGAATATATTAAAACCATTAAAAGCAATGTAACAAACACAACCCCACCGTTTGAGAGCAGAGAATCCCGCCTGTTTTTCCAAGATTTTGATTACTTATTTTATTTACTTGGCATTGGGTGGATGATAACACATTTTTCTGTGGTGTGAAAAACCTAGAACACATTTAATATTTGACTTAACAGGAATTTAAGACACTTCAAATGTAGATGGTTTTTATAATTATAATTTAGGTGTAATTTTCTTTTGACACTGCAACACACAATATGCATCAAGTGTAAATGGGTGTCACTCTCTTAAATTTTTTCTGTCACACATATCAACAGTTAGAATCCTCCTTGAGAAACGCAAAATCAAGGTCTTGGCTCAAAAGAACACTATTATGATAATTCATGAACCAACTTGAAAAAGATTTAAATTTAAGCATTACCTGTAGGCAGAGGTTGAAGACAAAAGTCTCATCAGCCTCAGGTAAGTCATCATCCTTAACAGCGATGAAGATGGTTTTACTACTTTCAGAGGACAGGAGAAAAGCAGCAGCAGTTGTAGCCTCAAAGTCACCAGTGTCTTCAGCTTCCAACTGTAAAGCAAACATCTTCATGTACAGTACTGAGCGGAACATTTATAATAGGCATGGGTCAGGTTATAAAGAGTCAAGGTTTTAAAGAGTCAAGGTTTCAAAACCACTAAAATTTTCTGTAATACCGTTTTCAAGGTATGAACTGTGTTTACACAAAATGAATGGAATCATGTAATTGAATTCATGTCTACATTTCAATTACATATTTTTGAAATAATATTATAATTTAAAGGCTTTATTTTACCTGGCATAAATGTTGTATGTTGCTAATAATAAAATGTATTGTGTCAAGTTGAAAAGTTGATGTTTTTATACGCAATTTAATACACAATAGCAATACCGCAACACCGTGGTATTTTTGCTTATGGTTATCATACCGTCAGAATCTCATAACGGCTCATGCCTAATTTATAATAAAAGTTGAAAAAATCTGATGTTTGACATTTAAATGGCTTAATTTATGAAAAACAGGCAGAACAAATTACTGCGTCAATTATCAAAAACCATCCTCATCTAGGCTGTTGCATTTATTTCAATGGCTCAATTTACATACAAATGAATTTTGGCACATATTAGTTCTGTGTGTGTTTTGCCAATAATGCCCAATATGTTTAAAAAATATATAAATACACTGACTAAAATTATAAACGCAACATTATCTTGATGTTGGATGGATTGATTATCATGGCAAAAAGAAGTGCTCACTAACACAGATTTAGACAGATTTGTGAACAATATTTGGGGGAAATATGCCTTTTGTGTACATGGAAAAGTCAAAGAAAAATGGGGACAAAAAGTTCAGGCAAAAGATTTACACTTTGCATTAACATGCAATCTCGGTTCATGTATTGTCTCCCTCTAGTCTAGTGCATAAGAAGTGAAGTAATGTAATCCGTCGAATTTGTACTATTTTATTGGTTTTGAGTTTTTCGTTAAGAATAATAATAATGAAATATTTTTATAATATGGTAACATTTCTTCAGAAGAATTGCTGAAACCTATTTTCTGATGTTTTAATTAATACTCCAGCTGTTTTATCAGCAGTCAAAAACTGCGTCATAGGTATTTCCATTTGCAACGTTGAAAAGAAAGATGAGCCAAGTTGAGGAGTGATTTACCTCAAACTGCAAAAAGTCGCTGTTTATTTACTTACATCATTGCTGGTATTCTCAAATCATAGGCTGAATCTGAAATCGCATACTTACTGTACTGAATGTCACTGAGTACCTACTTAACAAGGGCTAAAGCCGAAAGTATCCACCTGTTCCCTTTAAGTCGATCACTACGACGTCACGTCGTGACCGACGAATTGGGGAACGCGCCTCGCGGGACCAATCTACTTCGAGAAACTTCAAACAGGCCAATGAACTTGGCATGCAGATATTTGCATCTGCCGGCGCCGCCCCGCCGCTCGGGTATTTAATGAGAGGCAGGTGCAGAAATCAAATCAGCTTTTTACGATTCGAATACTGGCAGCAATCTGCTCTCGAGAAGCACTCTCTTACGGATAGATCTCTGTGCTGGTTGGTCGGGCGAAGGCACCTTTCAGCGAGCCTACGAGTGTTCCACTTCTTCTTTCTTCTTTTTTTCTGAAGAGTGTGTGCGTGTAGCTGCTCCCTGTGTGCTGCATCAACATCTAAGCACATAAAAGAGTGATTTCCTCCAAAAGAGTGTGCAGTGTTTTGTGTCTTTTTAAAGACCGCATTCACTTGCCTGAGTCGGGAGTGTCTTTTTAAAGATGTCTTTCCAGCAGTGTTCGACTTCCGGATGCGGCAAATACATGGGTCCTCGCGATGGACATGATCGTTGCGTCTCGTGCCCTTGGCATACAGCACGCAGAGGCGGCGTTCTTGGGAGGTACATGCCCCACTTGTGAGGGCATAACTCTCGCTGATCTGCAGGGTTGGGTGGAGTTCCTCCGGGATGCTCGCCTTCTGGTGCCTTGCGCCCCTAAGAAGGCGGCTATGATCTTCCGGAGAGATGACCTTCGCATCACGGTGCTGGGTAAGTCTGCTGGTTCGTCTAACAGCCCCCAGCACCCTGATCAGCGACCAGTTGAGGTGCCGATGAAGACGGAAAGTACGTGTTCTACGTTACCTCCGTCCTCTGTCAGTCCTCCCGGGGATTCGATGTCTGTCGTAGCATTGGAGGGGGGGCTGTCATCCTCGGACGCCGACACAGACCCACTCCCGCCTTCAGTAAGGAAGGGTAGGGGCTCCTGTGTTTGACCCCGAGATGGCGGCCATGCTCGCTTGGCCGCGGAGATGGTCGGTGTGGGGAGCTCCTCCCCCACCCGCGCCATCCCGCCTCGATGACTGGTACTTCGGGGCTGTTGCATCCACGCAGCCCTCTCCACTTGTACCATTCATTGCCGAGATGTATGAGGAACTGACTCTGTCGTGGGGAACCCCGTTCTCCTCCCAGAACCGGCCGTTTCAGCCCTCACCCCTTACCTCCATTGATGGTGGGAAGCATCAATCAGTTTTAAAAAACTGTGGTCATACAACTAAATATTAGTTTAGTGATTCACAGGATTGCTAAATCCCAGAAAATTTTTTTTTGGTACAAAATAGTTTTGAGTTTGTGCAGTCAAAGGTAGACACTGCTATTTTTTTGAACACACCCCTTTCAACTAATTGCCCCATTGCACAGCCTTAAGAGCGTGCATATCATGAATGCTGGGTCTCATTTGTTTTCTGAGAATCTACTGAACCTACTGGTAACTTGTTTGCCACGAAGCAATAAAAAAATATACTAAAAACCTTGATTATTCTGGTTAGTCACATTGTACTGCTATTATTTTGAACAAGACTGTATGTCTGGTATGTCATTTTTATATTCGTTGGCTGAAGTCTAAAACAGGATGTCTGTGGTAAGACCACCTAGATCTGTTTTTAATATAGGTGTGAAGATATGCTTAGCAAACTTATGCTGATCATCTTAGACTCACCTGACACCCACATCAATGTTACAACAATCAATTACAATCATAGCGCCACCTGCTGCACAAAGGAGGTGTGGCACTTCAAAGTTCCTTTGAATATCCGCCTATATTTACCCACTGAAATTTCAATACCCCTGGTTCATTGCTTTACTAAGGCCATAGAGTGGCGGTGCACATGCGTGCGAGGGCCCTTCCATCACTGCTTGCAGTTTTAATTCTTCTTCTTCTTCTTCTTCTTCTTCTTCTCCAAAATGGATCGCATTTTTGAGTGCCTAAACATACCCGAAAACTCATGAAAATTTGCACACGCGTCCGAAGTGGCGAAAATTTACATGTAGTAGAGGCGTCAGAAGTGGGCGTGTAGAAATGGCTCAATAGCGCCACCTGCAATATTTCAAGAGAACAGCCCCCCTACTACGAAAAACGTACAGACACAAAATTTGGTAGGGTCATCTATTACTCCAAGACCTACAAAAAGTCTCTCGGAGCTAAGCTCTAAACCCCACAGGAAGTCAGCCATTTTGAATTTTCTCTGTCATTTTTTGACATTTCCAAGCGTCGTACTTTAACGAACTCCTCCTAGAGATTTAATCCGATCATCATCATATTTGGTCAGTATCATCTAAAGGCCTTTGCGATGCTAAATTGCGGAGCTTTTGACTTTTCATTGGAGGGCGTGTCCGTGGCAGCCTGGCAAAATGTAATGTTTCGCCATGAAACAGGAAGCTGATGTAATTCAGGCATACATTGTCTGATCCGCCCCTGACTTCACACGTTTGATAAGGGTCCAGGCCTGAACACATCAACATGGCATAATTCAGTAACACTCATAGCGCCACCTAGAGGCAGCAGGAAATACCATGTTTGATGCTGTGACTTACTGCTCTTAGGTATTTAACCATATCAACATCATATTTCACCAGTGTAATCTCAAGACCTTGTGTGATGATAAAAAGCAACGACCTTGACTTTTCATTAAAGGGCGTGTCCGTGGCGGCCTGGCAAAGTATCGCTAAATGAATCGCATTTTGACAGGCTAAACAAGCTCAAAAAGTCATAAAACATTAAACACACGTCAGAAGTGGCAAAAATTTACATGTGGCATAGGAGCCAGAAGTGGGCGTGCAGAAATGGCACGATAGCGCCACCTGCAAAATTTCAAGAGAACAGCCCCGCCGCTACGAAAATCCTACAGATACGAAATTTGGTAGGGTCATATGTCACCCCAAGACCTACAAAAAAGTCTCTTGGAGCGAAGCTCTAAACCTCACAGGAAGTCAGCCATTTTTAATTTTTGCTGTGATTTCTGTGCAAATTTTGTCATTTCCAGGCTTCGTACTTTAACGAACTCCTCCTAGAGATTTTGTCAGATCGTCATCATATTTGGTCAATCTCATTTAAAGGCCTTTGGCGATGTTAAATTGCGGAGCTTTTGACTTTTCGTTGGAAGGTGTGTCCGTGGCGGCCTGACAAAGTTCAGCGTTTTCGCCATGAAACAGGAAGTTGTTATAACTAAGGCATACAATGTCCAATCTGCCCCACACTTCACATGTTTGATAAGAGTCTTGGCCTGAACACATTTCAATGCCAATATTCAGCTTCAGTCCTAGCGCCACCTAGAGGTAGCAGGAAATGCCTTGTTTTACGCTTGATTCACTGTTCTCAGAGATTTAATCAAATCATTATCATATCAGGTGAGACTGATCTTAAGCCCTTTGCGATGATAAATTGCGAAGATCTTGACTTTTCGTTGAAGGGCGTGTCCGTGGCGTCCTCGCAAAGAGTGATGTTTCGCCATGAGAAAGCTGTTGTAACTCAGGCATGCAATGTCCGAGCTGTCACAGACATCATACGTTTGACAAGGGTCCTGGCCTCAACACATCAATGTTACAACAATCAATTACAATCATAGCGCCACCTGCTGCACAAAGGAGGTGTGGCACTTCAAAGTTCCTTTGAATATCCGCCTATATTTACCCACTGAAATTTCAATCCCCCTGGTTCATTGCTTTACTAAGGCCATAGAGTGGCGGTGCACATGCGTGCGAGGGCCCTTCCATCACTGCTTGCAGTTTTAATTTTTTTTTTTTTTACGTTTCAGGGCAATTTGGGGGCCTTAACATACTCAAAAACTCTTGAAAATTGGCAGAGATGTCAGAGTCGTCGGCCATTAGGACCCGGCAAAG
Source organism: Paramisgurnus dabryanus (assembly GCF_030506205.2). NCBI lineage: Eukaryota > Metazoa > Chordata > Actinopteri > Cypriniformes > Cobitidae > Paramisgurnus > Paramisgurnus dabryanus. The sequence continues at coordinate 3,504,190 of NC_133341.1, read as the reverse complement.
GCTGGAATTCGGGCGTGGTAAGGGAGCTCTGTAGCGCCCATTGTAATGCAAAAACAAACATTGGGGCACAGATCGGGCAAAAATTTACGCACATGTACGAGAGTTGGTACGCATATAGATCTCATCGACCCGAACAACTTTCACCCTCTAACATTTAAGCTCCGCCCAAGAGGAAGTCGGCTATTTAGGATTGTTTAAAAAATGCATGCATTGAACTTTTTAATACTCCTCCTAGAGGATGTATGCGATTGACACCAAACGTGGTAAACATGATGCTGAGACATTGTACTTGCTAAATTGCGAAGGGATTTTTGATATCTCGAACGGTTCTGCCATGGCGAGGCGACAAATTTATGGCGAATTCAGAGAAACAGGAAGTGTCTAATATCTAAGGCAAAAAATATCTTATTGTGATGCCATGCAGGGTGTTTGTTCGTCTGAAGATTCCGATCTCATCGATGTGCCTATTGTGACTCCCGGGTATAGCGCCACCACCAGGCGCCAGGAAGTGTGTCAGTCACAAAGCTGGATTTTTTTGACAGTTCCATGCGATGTTCTTTTAAATACTCCTTCTAGGATTTTCATGCGATTGACACAAGAAGTGGTCAACATGATGCCGAGACATTGTAGATGATAAATTGCGAAGGGATTTTTGATATCTCGAACGCTGTTCCCATGGCAACACATCAAACTTTACTTTCATTTTAAAGGCATATTTAAGCCTTACAGTTCCATGCGATGTTCTTTTAAATACTCCTTTTAGGATTTTCATGCGATTGACACCAAAAGTGGTCAACATGATGCCGAGACATTGTAGATGATAAATTGCGAAGGGATTTTTGATATGTTGAACGCTGTTCCCATGGCAACGCGTCAAACTTTACTTTCATTTTAAAGGCATATTTAAGCCTTTCAGTTGACGCCGATGTTCTTTTAAATACTCCTTCTAGAATATTCATGCGATTGACTCCAGAAGTGGCGTACATGATGCCGAGAGATTGTAGATGATAAATTGCCAAGGGATTTTTGATATCTCGAACGCTGTTCCCATGGCAACGCGTCAAACTTTACTTTCATTTTAAAGGCATATTTAAGCCTTTCAGTTGACGCCGATGTTCTTTTAAATACTCCTTCTAGAATATTCATGCGATTGACTCCAGAAGTGGTCAACATGATGCCGAGACATTGTAGATGATAAATTGTGAAGGGATTTTTGATATCTCGAGCACTGTTCCCATGGCAACACGTCAGATTTTACTTTCATTTTAAAGGCATATTTAAGCCTTTCAGTTGACGCCAATGTTCTTTTAAATACTCCTTCTAGAATATTCATGAGATTGACACCAGAAGTGGTCAACATGATGCCGAGACATTGTAGATGATAAATTGTGAAGGAATTTTTGACATCTCGAACGCTGTTCCCCATGGCAACGCGTCAAACTTTACTTTAATTTCAGGCATGTTTAAGGCTCTTGACGTGCTTAGATTAATCTTAAAGTTGGCACACACATCAGAGTTGTCGGCTGTTAAGTGTGCACAAAAAGGTCAGATAAAGGCGTGTCTATTAAGTGGCTCACTAGTGCCCCCGTTTGTCTAAAATGTGGGTTTTCTTTTAGCTACAGTCCCCAAATGGCTCAGTAACAACATTAAATAGCCCACTGATATTTACCCACTTGATGCACATGCCCACCGTGCATCGTTTTCTCGGAGGCACTGTGTAGCGGTAAAAAAACGTGCGAGGGCCCGCCATCGCTGCTTGCAGCTATATTTATTAAGGCCCGAGCACCAAGGAGCAGGCCAGAATGGCCTGCACCGAATGGTGCGAAGCCCTATTGTTTTTGCTCTGTTTATTATTTTTTAGGGCCCGAGCACCGAGGAGCAGGCCAGAATGGCCTGCACCGTAGGTGCGAAGCCCTATTGTTTTTGCTCGGATTTATTATTAGGGCCCGAGCACCGAGGAGCAGGCCAGAATGGCCTGCACCGAAAGGTGCGAAGCCCTATGGTTTTTGCTCGGATTTATTGTTTTTTCTTTTTTTTTTTTTGTTTCGGGGCAATTTGGGGGCCTTAACATACTCAAAAACTCTTGAAAATTGGCAGAGATGTCAGAGTCGTCGGCCATTAGGACATGGCAAAGGCTGGAACACGGGCGTGGCAAGGGAGCTCTGTAGCGCCCCCTGTAATGCAAAAACAAACATTGGGGCACAGATCGGGCAAAAATTTACGCACATGTACGAGAGTTGGTACGCATATAGATCTCATCAACCCAAACAACTTTCGCCCTCTAACGTTTAAGCTCCGCCCAACAGGAAGTCGGCTATTTTGGATTGTTTAAAAAATGCATGCGGTGAACTTTTAAATACTCCTCCCAGGGGATTCATGGGATTGACACCAAACGTGGTGATCATTATGTCGAGACATTGTACTTGCTAAATTGCAAAGGGATTTTTGATATCTCGAACGGTTCTGCCATGGCGAGGCGACAAAGTTGTGGCGAAATCAGAGAAACAGGAAGTGTCTAATATCTAAGGCAAAAAATGTCTTATTGTAATGACACGCGGGTTGTTTGTTCGTCTTAAGATTCCGATCGCATCAATGTGCCTATTGTGACTCCCGGGTATAGCGCCACCACCAGGCGCCAGGAAGTGTGTCAGTCACAAAGGTGGATTTTTTTGACAGTTCCATGCGATGTTCTTTTAAATACTCCTTCTAGGATTTTCATGCGATTGACACCAAAAGTGGTCAACATGATGCCGAGACATTGTAGATGATAAATTGCGAAGGGATTTTTGATATGTTGAACGCTGTTTCCATGGCAACCTGTCAAACTTTACTTTCAATTTAAAGGCATATTTAAGCCTTACAGTTCCATGCGATGTTCTTTTAAATACTCCTTCTAGGATTTTCATGCGATAGACACCAAAAGTGGTCAACATGATGCCGAGACATTGTAGATGATAAATTGCGAAGGGATTTTTGATATGTTGAACGCTGTTCCCATGGCAACCTGTCAAACTTTACTTTCATTTTAAAGGCATATTTAAGCCTTACAGTTCCATGCGATGTTCTTTTAAATACTCCTTCTAGGATTTTCATGCGATAGACACCAAAAGTGGTCAACATGATGCGGAGACATTGTAGATGATAAATTGCGAAGGGATTTTTGATATGTTGAACGCTGTTCCCATGGCAACGCGTCAAACTTTACTTTCATTTCAAAGGCATATTTAAGCCTTTCAGTTGACGCTGATGTTCCTTTAAATACTCCTTCTAGAATATTCATGCGATTGACTCCAGAAGTTTACTTTTTTGATATCTCGAAAGCTGTTCCCATGGCAACGCGTCAAACTTTAATTTCATTTTAAAGGCATATTTAAGCCTTTCAGTTGATGCTGATGTTCCTTTAAATACTCCTTCTAGAATATTCATGCTATTGACTCCAGAAGTGGTCAACATGATGCCGAGACATTGTAGATGATAAATTGCGAAGGGATTTTTGACATCTCGAACGCTGTTCCCATGGCAACGCCGCAAACTTTACTTTTATTTCAGACATTTTTAAGGCTCTTGACGTGCTTAGATTAACCTTAAAGTTGGCACACACATGAGAGTTGTCGGCTGTTAAGTGTGCACAAACAGGTCAGATAAAGGCGTGTCTATTTAGTGGCTCACTAGCGCCCCCGTTTGTCTAAAATGTGGGGTTTCTTTTACCTACAGTACCCAAATTGGTCAGTAGCAACATGAAATGTCCACTGATATTTACCCACTTGATGCACTTGCCCACCGTGCATTGTTTTCTCGGAGGCCTCGTGTAGCGGTAAAGAAACGTGCAAGGGCCCGCCATCGCTGCTTGCAGCTATATTTAGGGCCCGAGCACACCAGGGTGTGAGGACCCTATTGTTTTTGCTCCGTTTATTCTTCTTCTTCTTCTCCGAAATGGATCGCATTTTTGAGGGCCTAAACATACCCGAAAACTCATGAAAATTTGCACACGCGTCAGAAGTGGCGAAAATGTACATGTAGTAGAGGCGTCAGAAGTGGGCGTGTAGAAATGGCTCAATAGCGCCACCTGCAAAATTTCAAGAGAACAGCCCCCCTGCTACGAAAAACGTACAGACACGAAATTTGGTAGGGTCATCTATTACTCCAAGACCTACAAAAAAGTCTCTCGGAGCTAAGCTCTAAACCCCACAGGAAGTCAGCCATTTTAAATTTTCTCTGTCATTTTTTGACATTTCCAAGCGTCGTACTTTAACGAACTCCTCCTAGAGATTTAATCCGATCATCATCATATTTGGTCAGTATCATCTAAAGGCCTTTGCGATGCTAAATTGCGGAGCTTTTGACTTTTCATTGGAGGGCGTGTCCGTGGCAGCCTGGCAAAGTGTAATGTTTCGCCATGAAACAGGAAGCTGATGTAATTCAGGCATACATTGTCCGATCCGCCCCTGACTTCACACGTTTGATAAGGGTCCAGGCCTGAACACATCAACATGGCATAATTCAGTAACACTCATAGCGCCACCTAGAGGCAGCAGGAAATACCATGTTTGATGCTGTGACTTACTGCTCTTAGGTATTTAACCATATCAACATCATATTTCACCAGTGTAATCTCAAGACCTTGTGTGATGATAAAAAGCAACGACCTTGACTTTTCATTAAAGGGCGTGTCCGTGGCGGCCTGGCAAAGTATCGCTAAATGAATCGCATTTTGACAGGCTAAACAAGCTCAAAAAGTCATAAAACGGTGCACACACTTTAGAAGTGGCAAAAATGTACATGTGGCATAGGCGCCAGAAGTGGGCGTGCAGAAATGGCTCGATAGCGCCACCTGCAAAATTTCAAGAGAACAGCCCCGCCGCTACGAAAATCCTACAGAAACGAAATTTGGTAGGGTCATATATCACCCCAAGACCTACAAAAAAGTCTCTTGGAGTGAAGCTCTAAACCTCACAGGAAGTCAGCCATTTTGAATTTTTGCTGTGATTTCTGTGCAAATTTTGTCATTTCCAGGCTTCGTACTTTAACGAACTCCTCCTAGAGATTTTGTCAGATCGTCATCATATTTGGTCAATCTCATCTAAAGGCCTTTGCGATGTTAAATTGCGGAACTTTTGACATTTCGTTGAAAGGTGTGTCCGTGGCGGCCTGACAAAGTTCAGCGTTTTCGCCATGAAACCGGAAGTTGTTATAACTAAGGCATACAATGTCCAATCTGCCCCACACTTCACATGTTTGATAAGAGTCTTGGCCTGAACACATTTCAATGCCAATATTCAGCTTCAGTCCTAGTGCCACCTAGAGGTAGCAGTAAATGCCTTGTTTTACGCTGTGATTCACTGTTCTCAGAGATTTAATCAAATCATTATCATATCAGGTGAGACTGATCTTAAGCCCTTTGCGATGATAAATTGCGAAGATCTTGACTTTTAGTTGAAGGGCTTGTCCGTGGCGGCCTCGCAAAGAGTGATGTTTCTCCATGAGAAAGCTGTTGTAACTCAGGCATGCAATGTCCGAGCTGTCACAGACATCATACGTTTGACAAGGGTCCTGGCCTCAACACATCAATGTTACAACAATCAATTACAATCATAGCGCCACCTGCTGCACAAAGGAGGTGTGGCAAAGTTCCTTTGAATATCCGCCTATATTTACCCACTGAAATTTCAATCCCCCTGGTTCATTGCTTTACTAAGGCCATAGAGTGGCGGTGCACATGCGTGCGAGGGCCCTTCCATCACTGCTTGCAGTTTTAATTTATTTTTTTTTTACGTTTCAGGGCAATTTGGGGGCCTTAACATACTCAAAAACTCTTGAAAATTGGCAGAGATGTCAGAGTCGTCGGCCATTAGGACCCGGCAAAGGCTGGAATTCGGGCGTGGTAAGGGAGCTCTGTAGCGCCCATTGTAATGCAAAAACAAACATTGGGGCACAGATCGGGCAAAAATTTACGCACATGTACGAGAGTTGGTACGCATATAGATCTCATCGACCCGAACAACTTTCACCCTCTAACATTTAAGCTCCGCCCAAGAGGAAGTCGGCTATTTAGGATTGTTTAAAAAATGCATGCATTGAACTTTTAAATACTCCTCCTAGAGGATGTATGCGATTGACACCAAACGTGGTAAACATGATGCTGAGACATTGTACTTGCTAAATTGCGAAGGGATTTTTGATATCTCGAACGGTTCTGCCATGGCGAGGCGACGAATTTATGGCGAATTCAGAGAAACAGGAAGTGTCTAATATCTAAGGCAAAAAATATCTTATTGTGATGCCATGCAGGGTGTTTGTTCGTCTGAAGATTCCGATCTCATCGATGTGCCTATTGTGACTCCCGGGTATAGCGCCACCACCAGGCGCCAGGAAGTGTGTCAGTCACAAAGCTGGATTTTTTTGACAGTTCCATGCGATGTTCTTTTAAATACTCCTTCTAGGATTTTCATGCGATTGACACAAGAAGTGGTCAACATGATGCCGAGACATTGTAGATGATAAATTGCGAAGGGATTTTTGATATCTCGAACGCTGTTCCCATGGCAACACATCAAACTTTACTTTCATTTTAAAGGCATATTTAAGCCTTACAGTTCCATGCGATGTTCTTTTAAATACTCCTTTTAGGATTTTCATGCGATTGACACCAAAAGTGGTCAACATGATGCCGAGACATTGTAGATGATAAATTGCGAAGGGATTTTTGATATGTTGAACGCTGTTCCCATGGCAACGCGTCAAACTTTACTTTCATTTTAAAGGCATATTTAAGCCTTTCAGTTGACGCCGATGTTCTTTTAAATACTCCTTCTAGAATATTCATGCGATTGACTCCAGAAGTGGCGTACATGATGCCGAGAGATTGTAGATGATAAATTGCCAAGGGATTTTTGATATCTCGAACGCTGTTCCCATGGCAACGCGTCAAACTTTACTTTCATTTTAAAGGCATATTTAAGCCTTTCAGTTGACGCCGATGTTCTTTTAAATACTCCTTCTAGAATATTCATGCGATTGACTCCAGAAGTGGTCAACATGATGCCGAGACATTGTAGATGATAAATTGTGAAGGGATTTTTGATATCTCGAGCACTGTTCCCATGGCAACACGTCAGATTTTACTTTCATTTTAAAGGCATATTTAAGCCTTTCAGTTGACGCCGATGTTCTTTTAAATACTCCTTCTAGAATATTCATGCGATTGACTCCAGAAGTGGTCAACATGATGCCGAGACATTGTAGATGATAAATTGTGAAGGGATTTTTGATATCTCGAGCACTGTTCCCATGGCAACACGTCAGATTTTACTTTCATTTTAAAGGCATATTTAAGCCTTTCAGTTGACGCCAATGTTCTTTTAAATACTCCTTCTAGAATATTCATGAGATTGACACCAGAAGTGGTCAACATGATGCCGAGACATTGTAGATGATAAATTGTGAAGGAATTTTTGACATCTCGAACGCTGTTCCCCATGGCAACGCGTCAAACTTTACTTTAATTTCAGGCATGTTTAAGGCTCTTGACGTGCTTAGATTAATCTTAAAGTTGGCACACACATCAGAGTTGTCGGCTGTTAAGTGTGCACAAAAAGGTCAGATAAAGGCGTGTCTATTAAGTGGCTCACTAGTGCCCCCGTTTGTCTAAAATGTGGGTTTTCTTTTAGCTACAGTCCCCAAATGGCTCAGTAACAACATTAAATAGCCCACTGATATTTACCCACTTGATGCACATGCCCACCGTGCATCGTTTTCTCGGAGGCACTGTGTAGCGGTAAAAAAACGTGCGAGGGCCCGCCATCGCTGCTTGCAGCTATATTTATTAAGGCCCGAGCACCAAGGAGCAGGCCAGAATGGCCTGCACCGAATGGTGCGAAGCCCTATTGTTTTTGCTCTGTTTATTATTTTTTAGGGCCCGAGCACCGAGGAGCAGGCCAGAATGGCCTGCACCGTAGGTGCGAAGCCCTATTGTTTTTGCTCGGATTTATTATTAGGGCCCGAGCACCGAGGAGCAGGCCAGAATGGTCTGCACCGAAAGGTGCGAAGCCCTATGGTTTTTGCTCGGATTTATTGTTTTTTCTTTTTTTTTTTTTTTCGTTTCGGGGCAATTTGGGGGCCTTAACATACTCAAAAACTCTTGAAAATTGGCAGAGATGTCAGAGTCGTCGGCCATTAGGACATGGCAAAGGCTGGAACACGGGCGTGGCAAGGGAGCTCTGTAGCGCCCCCTGTAATGCAAAAACAAACATTGGGGCACAGATCGGGCAAAAATTTACGCACATGTACGAGAGTTGGTACGCATATAGATCTCATCAACCCGAACAACTTTCGCCCTCTAACGTTTAAGCTCCGCCCAACAGGAAGTCGGCTATTTTGGATTGTTTAAAAAATGCATGCGGTGAACTTTTAAATACTCCTCCCAGGGGATTCATGGGATTGACACCAAACGTGGTGATCATTATGTCGAGACATTGTACTTGCTAAATTGCAAAGGGATTTTTGATATCTCGAACGGTTCTGCCATGGCGAGGCGACAAAGTTGTGGCGAAATCAGAGAAACAGGAAGTGTCTAATATCTAAGGCAAAAAATGTCTTATTGTAATGACACGCGGGTTGTTTGTTCGTCTTAAGATTCCGATCGCATCAATGTGCCTATTGTGACTCCCGGGTATAGCGCCACCACCAGGCGCCAGGAAGTGTGTCAGTCACAAAGGTGGATTTTTTTGACAGTTCCATGCGATGTTCTTTTAAATACTCCTTCTAGGATTTTCATGCGATTGACACCAAAAGTGGTCAACATGATGCCGAGACATTGTAGATGATAAATTGCGAAGGGATTTTTGATATGTTGAACGCTGTTTCCATGGCAACCTGTCAAACTTTACTTTCAATTTAAAGGCATATTTAAGCCTTACAGTTCCATGCGATGTTCTTTTAAATACTCCTTCTAGGATTTTCATGCGATAGACACCAAAAGTGGTCAACATGATGCCGAGACATTGTAGATGATAAATTGCGAAGGGATTTTTGATATGTTGAACGCTGTTCCCATGGCAACGCGTCAAACTTTACTTTCATTTTAAAGGCATATTTAAGCCTTTCAGTTGACGCCGATGTTCTTTTAAATACTCCTTCTAGAATATTCATGCGATTGACTCCAGAAGTGGCGTACATGATGCCGAGAGATTGTAGATGATAAATTGCCAAGGGATTTTTGATATCTCGAACGCTGTTCCCATGGCAACGCGTCAAACTTTACTTTCATTTTAAAGGCATATTTAAGCCTTTCAGTTGACGCCGATGTTCTTTTAAATACTCCTTCTAGAATATTCATGCGATTGACTCCAGAAGTGGTCAACATGATGCCGAGACATTGTAGATGATAAATTGTGAAGGGATTTTTGATATCTCGAGCACTGTTCCCATGGCAACACGTCAGATTTTACTTTCATTTTAAAGGCATATTTAAGCCTTTCAGTTGACGCCGATGTTCTTTTAAATACTCCTTCTAGAATATTCATGCGATTGACTCCAGAAGTGGTCAACATGATGCCGAGACATTGTAGATGATAAATTGTGAAGGGATTTTTGATATCTCGAGCACTGTTCCCATGGCAACACGTCAGATTTTACTTTCATTTTAAAGGCATATTTAAGCCTTTCAGTTGACGCCAATGTTCTTTTAAATACTCCTTCTAGAATATTCATGAGATTGACACCAGAAGTGGTCAACATGATGCCGAGACATTGTAGATGATAAATTGTGAAGGAATTTTTGACATCTCGAACGCTGTTCCCCATGGCAACGCGTCAAACTTTACTTTAATTTCAGGCATGTTTAAGGCTCTTGACGTGCTTAGATTAATCTTAAAGTTGGCACACACATCAGAGTTGTCGGCTGTTAAGTGTGCACAAAAAGGTCAGATAAAGGCGTGTCTATTAAGTGGCTCACTAGTGCCCCCGTTTGTCTAAAATGTGGGTTTTCTTTTAGCTACAGTCCCCAAATGGCTCAGTAACAACATTAAATAGCCCACTGATATTTACCCACTTGATGCACATGCCCACCGTGCATCGTTTTCTCGGAGGCACTGTGTAGCGGTAAAAAAACGTGCGAGGGCCCGCCATCGCTGCTTGCAGCTATATTTATTAAGGCCCGAGCACCAAGGAGCAGGCCAGAATGGCCTGCACCGAATGGTGCGAAGCCCTATTGTTTTTGCTCTGTTTATTATTTTTTAGGGCCCGAGCACCGAGGAGCAGGCCAGAATGGCCTGCACCGTAGGTGCGAAGCCCTATTGTTTTTGCTCGGATTTATTATTAGGGCCCGAGCACCGAGGAGCAGGCCAGAATGGTCTGCACCGAAAGGTGCGAAGCCCTATGGTTTTTGCTCGGATTTATTGTTTTTTCTTTTTTTTTTTTTTTCGTTTCGGGGCAATTTGGGGGCCTTAACATACTCAAAAACTCTTGAAAATTGGCAGAGATGTCAGAGTCGTCGGCCATTAGGACATGGCAAAGGCTGGAACACGGGCGTGGCAAGGGAGCTCTGTAGCGCCCCCTGTAATGCAAAAACAAACATTGGGGCACAGATCGGGCAAAAATTTACGCACATGTACGAGAGTTGGTACGCATATAGATCTCATCAACCCGAACAACTTTCGCCCTCTAACGTTTAAGCTCCGCCCAACAGGAAGTCGGCTATTTTGGATTGTTTAAAAAATGCATGCGGTGAACTTTTAAATACTCCTCCCAGGGGATTCATGGGATTGACACCAAACGTGGTGATCATTATGTCGAGACATTGTACTTGCTAAATTGCAAAGGGATTTTTGATATCTCGAACGGTTCTGCCATGGCGAGGCGACAAAGTTGTGGCGAAATCAGAGAAACAGGAAGTGTCTAATATCTAAGGCAAAAAATGTCTTATTGTAATGACACGCGGGTTGTTTGTTCGTCTTAAGATTCCGATCGCATCAATGTGCCTATTGTGACTCCCGGGTATAGCGCCACCACCAGGCGCCAGGAAGTGTGTCAGTCACAAAGGTGGATTTTTTTGACAGTTCCATGCGATGTTCTTTTAAATACTCCTTCTAGGATTTTCATGCGATTGACACCAAAAGTGGTCAACATGATGCCGAGACATTGTAGATGATAAATTGCGAAGGGATTTTTGATATGTTGAACGCTGTTTCCATGGCAACCTGTCAAACTTTACTTTCAATTTAAAGGCATATTTAAGCCTTACAGTTCCATGCGATGTTCTTTTAAATACTCCTTCTAGGATTTTCATGCGATAGACACCAAAAGTGGTCAACATGATGCCGAGACATTGTAGATGATAAATTGCGAAGGGATTTTTGATATGTTGAACGCTGTTCCCATGGCAACCTGTCAAACTTTACTTTCATTTTAAAGGCATATTTAAGCCTTACAGTTCCATGCGATGTTCTTTTAAATACTCCTTCTAGGATTTTCATGCGATAGACACCAAAAGTGGTCAACATGATGCGGAGACATTGTAGATGATAAATTGCGAAGGGATTTTTGATATGTTGAACGCTGTTCCCATGGCAACGCGTCAAACTTTACTTTCATTTCAAAGGCATATTTAAGCCTTTCAGTTGACGCTGATGTTCCTTTAAATACTCCTTCTAGAATATTCATGCGATTGACTCCAGAAGTTTACTTTTTTGATATCTCGAAAGCTGTTCCCATGGCAACGCGTCAAACTTTAATTTCATTTTAAAGGCATATTTAAGCCTTTCAGTTGACGCTGATGTTCCTTTAAATACTCCTTCTAGAATATTCATGCTATTGACTCCAGAAGTGGTCAACATGATGCCGAGACATTGTAGATGATAAATTGCGAAGGGATTTTTGACATCTCGAACGCTGTTCCCATGGCAACGCCGCAAACTTTACTTTTATTTCAGACATTTTTAAGGCTCTTGACGTGCTTAGATTAACCTTAAAGTTGGCACACACATGAGAGTTGTCGGCTGTTAAGTGTGCACAAACAGGTCAGATAAAGGCGTGTCTATTTAGTGGCTCACTAGCGTCCCCGTTTGTCTAAAATGTGGGGTTTCTTTTACCTACAGTACCCAAATTGGTCAGTAGCAACATGAAATGTCCACTGATATTTACCCACTTGATGCACTTGCCCACCGTGCATTGTTTTCTCGGAGGCCTCGTGTAGCGGTAAAGAAACGTGCAAGGGCCCGCCATCGCTGCTTGCAGCTATATTTAGGGCCCGAGCACACCAGGGTGTGAGGACCCTATTGTTTTTGCTCCGTTTATTATTCTTCTTCTTCTTCTTCTCCGAAATGGATCGCATTTTTGAGGGCCTAAACATACCCGAAAACTCATGAAAATTTGCACACGCGTCAGAAGTGGCGAAAATGTACATGTAGTAGAGGCGTCAGAAGTGGGCGTGTAGAAATGGCTCAATAGCGCCACCTGCAAAATTTCAAGAGAACAGCCCCCCTGCTACGAAAAACGCACAGACACGAAATTTGGTAGGGTCATCTATTACTCCAAGACCTACAAAAAAGTCTCTCGGAGCTAAGCTCTAAACCCCACAGGAAGTCAGCCATTTTAAATTTCTCTGTCATTTTTTGACATTTCCAAGCGTCGTACTTTAACGAACTCCTCCTAGAGATTTAATCCGATCATCATCATATTTGGTCAGTATCATCTAAAGGCCTTTGCGATGCTAAATTGCGGAGCTTTTGACTTTTCATTGGAGGGCGTGTCCGTGGCAGCCTGGCAAAGTGTAATGTTTCGCCATGAAACAGGAAGCTGATGTAATTCAGGCATACATTGTCCGATCCGCCCCTGACTTCACACGTTTGATAAGGGTCCAGGCCTGAACACATCAACATGGCATAATTCAGTAACACTCATAGCGCCACCTAGAGGCAGCAGGAAATACCATGTTTGATGCTGTGACTTACTGCTCTTAGGTATTAACCATATCAACATCATATTTCACCAGTGTAATCTCAAGACCTTGTGTGATGATAAAAAGCAACGACCTTGACTTTTCATTAAAGGGCGTGTCCGTGGCGGCCTGGCAAAGTATCGCTAAATGAATCGCATTTTGACAGGCTAAACAAGCTCAAAAAGTCATAAAACGTTGCACACACGTCAGAAGTGGCAAAAATGTACATGTGGCATAGGCGCCAGAAGTGGGCGTGCAGAAATGGCTTGATAGCGCCACCTGCAAAATTTCAAGAGAACAGCCCCGCCGCTACGAAAATCCTACAGAAACGAAATTTGGTAGGGTCATATATCACCCCAAGACCTACAAAAAAGTCTCTTGGAGTGAAGCTCTAAACCTCACAGGAAGTCAGCCATTTTGAATTTTTGCTGTGATTTCTGTGCAAATTTTGTCATTTCCAGGCTTCGTACTTTAACGAACTCCTCCTAGAGATTTTGTCAGATCGTCATCATATTTGGTCAATCTCATCTAAAGGCCTTTGCGATGTTAAATTGCGGAGCTTTTGACATTTCGTTGAAAGGTGTGTCCGTGGCGGCCTGACAAAGTTCAGCGTTTTCGCCATGAAACCGGAAGTTGTTATAACTAAGGCATACAATGTCCAATCTGCCCCACACTTCACATGTTTGATAAGAGTCTTGGCCTGAACACATTTCAATGCCAATATTCAGCTTCAGTCCTAGTGCCACCTAGAGGTAGCAGTAAATGCCTTGTTTTACGCTGTGATTCACTGTTCTCAGAGATTTAATCAAATCATTATCATATCAGGTGAGACTGATCTTAAGCCCTTTGCGATGATAAATTGCGAAGATCTTGACTTTTCGTTGAAGGGCTTGTCCGTGGCGGCCTCGCAAAGAGTGATGTTTCTCCATGAGAAAGCTGTTGTAACTCAGGCATGCAATGTCCGACCTGTCACAGACATCATACGTTTGACAAGGGTCCTGGCCTCAACACATCAATGTTACAACAATCAAATACAATCATAGCGCCACCTGCTGCACAAAGGAGGTGTGGCACTTCAAAGTTCCTTTGAATATCCGCCTATATTTACCCACTGAAATTTCAATCCCCCTGGTTCATTGCTTTACTAAGGCCATAGAGTGGCGGTGCACATGCGTGCGAGGGCCCTTCCATCACTGCTTGCAGTTTTAATTAGGGCCCGAGCACCGAGGAGCAGGCCAGAATGGCCTGCACCGAATGGTGCGAAGCCCTATTGTTTTTGCTCGGATTTATTATTTTTTTTTTTTTTTTTTTACGTTTCGGGGCAATTTGGGGGCCTTAACATACTCAAAAACTCTTGAAAATTGGCAGAGATGTCAGAGTCGTCGGCCATTAGGACCCGTTAAAGGCTGGAACTCGGGCGTGGCAAGGGAGCTCTGTAGCGCCCCCTGTAATGCAAAAACAAACATTGTTGCACAGATCGGGCAAACATGTACGCACATGTACGAGAGTTGGTACGCATATAGCTCTCATCGACCCGAACAACTTTCGCCCTCTAACATTTAAGCTCCGCCCAACAGGAAGTCGTCTATTTTGGATTGTTTAAAAAATGCATGCGGTGAACTTTTAAATACTCCTCCTAGGGGATACATGCAAATGACACCAAACGTGGTGATCATGATGTCGAGACATTGGACTTGCTAAATTGCGAAGGGATTTTTGATATCTCGAACGGTTCTGCCATGGCGAGCCGACAAATTTATGGCGACATCAGAGAAACAGGAAGTGTCTAATATCTAAGGCAAAAAATATCTTATTGTGATGCCATGCGGGGTGTTTGTTCGTCTGAAGATTCCGATCGCATCGATGTGCCTATTGTGACTCCCGGGTATAGCGCCACCACCAGGCCCCAGGAAGTGTGTCAGTCACAAAGCTGGATTTTTTTGACAGTTCCATGCGATGTTCTTTTAAATACTCCTTCTAGGATTTTCATGCGATTGACACAAGAAATGGTCAACATGATGCCGAGACATTGTAGATGATAAATTGCGAAGGGATTTTTGATATCTCGAACGCTGTTCCCATGGCAACCTGTCAAACTTTACTTTCATTTTAAAGGCATATTTAAGCCTTACAGTTCCATGCGATGCTCTTTTAAATACTCCTTCTAGGATTTTCATGCGATTGACTCCAGATGTTGTCAACATGATGCTGAGACATTGTAGATGATAAATTGCGAAGTGATTTTTGATATCTCAAACGTTGTTCCCATGGCAACGAGTCAAACTTTGCTTTCATTTTCCAGCATATTTAAGGCTGACAGTTACATGCTGTGAACTTTTGAATACTCCTCGTATGGGATTCATGCGATTGACCCCAGAAGTGGTCAATATGATGCTGAGACATTGAAGACGTTAAATTGAAAAGGAATTTTTGACACATCGAAAGCTGTTCCCATGGCAAAGCGTCAAACTTACTTTAATTTCAGGCATATTTCAGGCTCTTGGCAGCGTAGATTAAGTTTAAATTTGGCACACTCATCTGATTTGTCGGCTGTTAAGTGTTGACAAAAACGTCAGATAAAGGCGTGTCTATTTAGTGACTGACTAGCGCCCCCGTTTGTCTAAAATATGGGGTTTCTTTTACCTACTGTACCTAAATGGGTCAGTAGCAACATGAAATAGTACACTAATATATACCCACTTGATGCACATGCCCACCGTGCATCGTTTTCTCGGAGGCACCGTGTAGCGGTAAACAAACGTGCGAGGGCCCGCCATTGCTGCTTGCAGCTATATTTTTTTTTTATTTATTTATTTTTTTTTTATTATTTTTATTTTTTTTAACACTTTTGGGCATTTTGGGTGCCTTAACATACTCGAAAACTCTTGAAATTTGGCACAGCCGTAAGAGTCGTCCGTCATTGCGAACGGGCAAAGGCTGGAACACGGGCGTGGCACGGGGGCTCTGTAGCGCCCCCTGTAATGAAAAAAAAACATTGGTGCACAGATCGGACAAACATGTACCCACATGTACGGGAGTTGGTACGCATATAGATCTCATCGACCCGAACAACTTTCGCCCTCTAACATTTAAGCTCCGCCCAACAGGAAGTCGGCTATTTTGGATTGTTTAAAAAATGCATGCGGTGAACTTTTAAATACTCCTCCTAGGGGAGTTGAGACATTGTACTTGTTAAATTGCGAAGGGATTTTTGATATCTCGAACGGTTCTGCCATGGCGAGGCGACAAATTTGTGGCGAAATCAGAGAAACAGGAAGTGTTTTATATCTAAGGTAAAAAATGTCTTATTGTGATGCCATGCGGGGTGTTTGTACGTCTGAAGATTCCGATCGCATCGATGTGCCTATTGTGACTCCCGGGTATAGCGCCACCACCAGGCGCCAAGAAGTGTGTCAGTCATGAACTTTTAAATACTACTCCTAGGTAATTCATACGATTGAAACCAAACGTGGTGAACATGATACTGAGACATTGGACTTGCTAAATTGCGAAGGGATTTTTGATATCTCAAACGGTGTTGCCATGACGAGGCGACAAATTTATGGCGAATTCAATGAAACAGGAAGTGTCTAATATCTAAAGCAAAAAATGTCTTATTGGGATGAAACGCAGTGTGTATGTTCGGCCAAGGATTCCGATCGCATCGATGTGCCTATTTTGAGTCTCGAGTATAACGCCACCAACAGGCACCAGGAAGTGTGGCAGTCACAAAAGGTGGATTTCTTGACAGTTGCATGTGGTGAACTTTTAAATACTCCTCCTAGGATTTTCATGCGATTGACACCAAAAGTGGTCAACATGATGCTGAGACATTGTAGATGATGAATTGCGAAGGGATTTTTGATATCTCAAACGCTGTTCCCATGGCAACACGTCAAACTTTACTTTCATTTTCAGGCATATTTAAGCTCTTGGCGTGCACTTTGGGTGCCTTAACATGCTCGAAAACAACGGACATTTGGCACAGATGTCAAAGTCACGTGCCACTAGGCTCATGCAAAGGCTGGAATATGGGCGTGGCAAGGGAGCTCTGTAGCGCCCCCTGTAATGCAAAAACAAACATTGGGGCACAGATCGAGCAAACATGTACGCACATGTACGAGAGTTGGTACGCATATAGATCGCATCGACCCAAACAACTTTCACACTCAAACATTTTAGCTCCGCCCAACAGGAAGTCGGCTATTTTGGATTGTTTAAAAAATGCGTGCGGTGAACTTTTAAATACTCCTCCTAGGGGTTTCGTGCGAATGACACCTAACGTGGTGAACATGATGCCGAGACCTTGTAGATGATAAATTGCGAAGGGATTTTTGATATCTCGAACGGTTCTGCCATGGCATGGCGACAAAATTGTGGCGAAATCAGAAAAACAGGAAGTGTCTTATATCTAAGGCAAAAATGTCTTCTTGTGATGACACGCGGGGTGTTTGTTCGTCTGAAGATTCCGATCGCATCGATGTGCCTATTGTGACTCCCGGGTATAGCGCCACCACCAGGCGCCAGGAAGTGTGTCAGTCACAAAGGTGGATTTTTTTGCCAGTTCCATGCGATGTTCTTTTAAATACTCCTTCTAGGATTTTCATGCGATTGACACCAAAAGTGGTCAACATGATGCCAAGACATTGTAGATGATAAATTGCGAAGGGATTTTTTATATCTCGAACGCTGTTCCCATGGCAACGCCGCAAACTTTACTTTTATTTCAAGCATATTTAAGGCTCTTGACGTTCTTAGATTAACCTTAAAGTTGGCACACACATCAGAGTTGTCGGCTGTTAAGTGTGCACAAAAATGTCAGACATAGGCTTGTATCTTAAGTGGCTCACTAGTGCCCCCGTTTGTCTAAAATGTGGGGTTTCTTTTGGCTACAGTGCCCAAATG
The DNA here is from genome assembly GCF_030506205.2 of Paramisgurnus dabryanus. NCBI lineage: Eukaryota > Metazoa > Chordata > Actinopteri > Cypriniformes > Cobitidae > Paramisgurnus > Paramisgurnus dabryanus. The sequence goes on along the minus strand of NC_133341.1, from coordinate 3,486,351 downwards.
GCTCAGTGATAACATTAAATAGCCCACTGATATTTACCCACTTGATGCCCTTGCCCACCGTGCATCGTTTTCTCGGACGCACCGTGTAGCGGTAAAAAAACCGTGCGAGGGCCCGCCATTGCTGCTTGCAGCTATATTTATTCTTCTTTTTCTCCGAAATGGATCGCATTTTTGAGGGCCTAAACATACCCGAAAACTCATAAAAATTTGCACACGCGTCAGAAGTGGCGAAAATGTACATGTAGTATAGGCGTCAGAAGTGGGCGTGTAAAAATGGCTTGATAGTGCCACCTGCAAAATTTCAAGAGAAGAGCCCCCCCACTACGAAAAACTTACAGATACGAAATTTGGTAGGATCATCTATTACTCCAAGACCTACAAAAAAGTCTCTTGGAGCTAAGCTCTAAACCCCACAGGAAGTCAGCCATTTTGAATTTTCTCTGTCATTTTTTGACATTTCCAAGCGTCGTACTTTAACGAACTCCTCCTAGAAATTTAATCCGATCATCATCATATTTGGTCAGTATCATCTAAAGGCCTTTGCGATGCTAAATTGCGAAGCTTTTGACTTTTCATTGGAGGGCGTGTCCGTGGCGGCCTGGCAAAGTGTAATGTTTCGCCATGAAACAGGAAGCTGATGTAATTCAGGCATACATTGTCCGATCTGCCCCCAACTTCACACGTTTGATAAAGGTCCCGGCCTGAACACATCAACATGGCATAATTCAGTAACAGTCATAGCGCCACCTAGAGGCAGCAGGAAATACCACCTTTTATGCTGTGACTTACTGCTCTTGGAGATTTGATTATATCAACATCATATTTCATCAGTCTAATCTCAAGACCTTGTGTGATGATAAATAGCAACGACCTTGACTTTTCGTTAAAGGGCGTGTCCGTCGCGGCCTCGCAAAATATCGCTAAATGAATCCCATTTTTGACAGCCTAAACGAGCTCAAAAAGTCATGAAACCTTGCACACGTGTCAAAAGTGGCGAATATTTTCATGTGATATAGGCTTCAGAACTTGGGGTGTTAAAATGGCTCTATAGCGCCACCTACAAAAATTCAATAGAGCAGCCCCCCCCGCTACTAATTTTGCCATTTCTGGCCTTCGTATTTTAACAAACTCCTCCTATAAATTTAATCAGATAATCATCATATTTGGTGAGTGTCATCTAAAGGGCTTTGCAATGCTAAATTGCGGAGATCTTGACATTTCAATGGAGGGTGTGTATGTGGCGGCTTGCCAAATTTCTGTTTCTCAATGAAACAGGAAGTTGTTCTAACTCAGGTTTAAAATGTCCAATCTGACCCACGCTTCACAAGTTTGATAATTGTCCTGTCCTGAACACATCAACATGGCAATATTCAGTAAAAGTTATAGCGCCACCTGCTGGAAGCAGGAAATGACATGTTTTACACTGTGATTTACTGCTCATTGAAATGTATTCAGATCATCATCATATTTGGTCAGTCTGAACTTAGGGACTTCACAATGATAAATTGTGAAGATCTTGACATTTCGTTAAAGGGGCGTGTCCGTTGTGGCCTATCAAAGTTTGATTTTTCGCCATGAGAAAGCTGTTGTAACTCAGACATGCAATGTCCGACCTGTCACAGACATCATACATTTGACAAGGGTCCTGGCCTCAACACATCAATGTTACAACAATCAATTACAATCATAGCGCCACCTGCTGCATAAAGAAGTAGTGGCACTTCTTCAAAGTTCCTTTGAATATCCACCTATATTTATCCACGGAAATTTCAATCCCCCTGGTTTATTGCTTTACTAAGGCCATAGAGTGGCGGTGCACATGAGTGCGAGGGCCCTTCCATCACTGCTTGCAGTTTTAATTAGGGCTCGAGCACCGAGGAGCAGGCCAGAATGGCCTGCACCGAAAGGTGCGAAGCCCTATTGGTTTTGTTAGAATTTATTATTATTAGGGCTCGAGCACCGAGGAGCAGGCCAGAATGGCCTGCACCGTAGGTGCGAAGCCCTATTGTTTTTGCTCGGATTATTAGGGCCCGAGCACCGAGGAGCAGGCCAGAATGGCCTGCACCGTAGGTGCGAAGCCCTATTGTTTTTGCTCGGATTATTATTTTTATTATTATTTTTTTATTTTTTTTTATTTTTTTTAACACTTTTGGACTTTTTGGGGGCCTTAACATACTCGAAAACTCTTGAAAATTGGCACAGATGTCAGAGTCGTCCGTCATCGCAGAAATCCAAAGGCTGGAACACGGGCGTGGCACGGGGGCTCTATAGCGCCCCCTGTAATGCAAAAAAAAACATTGATGCACAGATCGGGCAAAAATTTACGCACATGTACGAGAGTTGGTACGCATATAGATCTCATCGACCCGAACAACTTTCGCCCTCTAACATTTAAGCTCCGCCCAACAGGAAGTCGGCTATTTTGGATTGTTTCAAAAATGCATTCGTTGAACTTTTAAATACTCCTCCTAGTGGATTCATGGGATTGACACCAAACGTGGTGATCATGATGTCCAGACATTGTACTTGCTAAATTGCGAAGGGATTTTTGATATCTCGAACGGTTCTGCCATGGCGAGGCGATGAATTTATGGCGAATTTAGAGAAACAGGAAGTGTCTAATTTCTAAGGCAAAAAATATCTTATTGTGATGCCATGCAGGGTGTTTGTTCGTCTGAAGATTTCGATCGCATCGATGTGCCTATTGTGACTCCCGGGTATAGCGCCACCACCAGGCGCCAGGAAGTGTGTCAGTCGCAAAGCTGGATTTTTTTGACAATTCCATGCTATGTTCTTTTAAATACTCCTTCTAGGATATTCATGCAATTGACACCAAAAGTGGTCAACATGATGCCGAGACATTGTAGATGATAAATTGCGAAGGGATTTTTGATATCTCAAACGCTGTTCCCATGGCAACGCGTCAAACTTTACTTTCATTTTAAAGGCATATTTAAGCCTTTTAGTTGACGCCGATGTTCCTTTAATATACTCCTTCTAGGATATTCATGCGACTAACACCAGAAGTGGTCAACATGATGGCGAGACATTGTAGATGATAAATTGCGAAGGGATTTTTGATATCTCAAACGCTGTTCCCATGGCAACGCGTCAAAGTTTACTTTCATTTTAAAGGCATATTTAAGCCTTACAGTTGCATGCAGTGAACTTTTATATACTCCTTCTAGAATAATCATGCAATTGACACCAAAAGTGGTCAACATGAAGCCGAGATATTGTAGATGATAAATTGCAAAGGGATTTTTGATATCTCGAACGCTGTTCCCATGGCAACGTGTCAAACTTTACTTTCATTTTAAAGGCATATTTAAGCCTTTCAGTTGCATCAATGTTCCTTTAAATACTCCTTCTAGAATAATCATGCAATTGACACCAAAAGTGGTCACCATGATGCTGAGGCATAGTAGATGATAAATTGCAAAGGGATTTTTGATATCTCGAACGCTGTTCCCATGGCAACGCCGCAAACTTTACTTTTATTTCAGGCATATTTAAGGCTCTTGACGTGCTTAGATTAACCTTAAAGTTGGCACACACATCAGAGTTGTCGGCTGTTCAGAGTGGACAAATAGATCAGACAAAGGCGTGTCTCTTTAGTGGCTCACTAGCGCCCCCGTTTGTCTAAAATGTGGGGTTTGTCTTTTACCTACAGTCCCCAAATGGCTCAGTAACAACATTAAATAGCCCACTGATGTTTACCCACTTGATGCCCTTGCCCACCGTGCATCGTTTTCTCGGACGCATCGTGTAGCGGTAAAAAAACGTGCGAGGGCCCGCCATTGCTGCTTGCAGCTATATTTATTTTTATTATTATTTTTTTTTTTTTTTTTTTTAACACTTTTGGACTTTTTGGGTGCCTTAACATACTCGAAAACTCTTGAAAATTGGCACAGACGTCAGAGTCGTCCGTCATCGCAGAAATCCAAAGGCTGGAACACGGGCGTGGCACGGGGGCTCTGTAGCGCCCCCTGTAATGCAAAAACAAACATTGGGGCACAGATTCGACAAAAATTTACGCACATATACGGGAGTTGGTACGCATATAGATCTCATCGACCCAAACAACTTTCGCCTTCTAACATTTAAGCTCCGCCCAACAGGAAGTCGGCTATTTTGGATTGTTTAAAAAATGCATGCGTTGAACTTTTAAATACTCCTCCTAGAGGATGCATGCGATTGACACCAAACGTGGTGAACATGATGTCGAGACATTGGACTTGCTAAATTGCGAAGGGATTTTTGATATCTCGAACGGTTCTGCCATGGCGAGCCGACAAATTTATGGCGAAATCAGAGAAACAGGAAGTGTCTAATATCTAAGGCAAAAAATGTCTTATTGTGATGACACGCGGGGTGTTTGTTCGTCTGAAGATTCCGATCGCATCGATGTGCCTATTGTGACTCCCGGGTATAGCGCCACCACCAGGCGCCAGGAAGTGTGTCAGTCACAAAGGTGGATTTTTTTGACAGTTCCAACCGATGTTCTTTTAAATACTCCTTCTAGAATATTCATGCGATTGACACCAAAAGCGGTCAACATGATGCCGAGACATTGTAGATGATAAATTGCGAAGGGATTTTTGATATCTCGAACGCTGTTCCCATGGCAACCTGTCAAACTTTACTTTCATTTTTAAGGCATATTTAAACCTTACAGCTGCATGCGGTAAACTTTTAAATACTCCTCCTGGGGAAATAATGTGATTGACTCCAGAAGTGGTCAACATAATGCTGAGACATTGTAGATGATAAATTGCGAAGGGATTTTTGATATCTCAAACGCTGTTCCCATGGCAACGCGTCAGATTTTACTTTCATTTTAAAGGCTTATTTAAGCCTTTAAGTTGACGCCGATGTTCTTTTAAATACTCCTTCTAGAATATTCATGCAATTGACACCAAAAGTGGTCACCATGATGCTGAGGCATAGTAGATGATAAATTACAAAGGGATTTTTGATATCTCGAACGCTGTTCCCATGGCAACGCCGCAAACTTTACTTTTATTTCAGGCATATTTAAGGCTCTTGACGTGCTTAGATTAACCTTAAAGTTGGCACACACATCAGAGTTGTCGGCTTTTAAGTGTGCACAAAAAGATCAGACATAGGCGTGTCTCTTAAGTGGCTCACTAGTGCCCCCGTTTGTCTAAAATGTGGGGTTTCTTTTACCTACAGTCCCCAAATGGGTCAGTAACAACATTAAATAGCCCACTGATATTTACCCACTTGATGCCCTTGCCCACCGTGCATCGTTTTCTCGGACGCACCGTGTAGCGGTAAAAAAACGTGCGAGGGCCCGCCATTGCTGCTTGCAGCTATATTTATTATTTTTTTTTTTAACACTTTTGGACTTTTTGGGGGCCTTAACATACTCGAAAACTCTTGAAAATTGGCACAGACGTCAGAGTCGTCCGTCATCGCAGAAATCCAAAGGCTGGAACACGGGCGTGGCACGGGGGCTCTGTAGCGCCCCCTGTAATGCAAAAAAAAACATTGATGCACAGATCGGGCAAAAATTCACGCACATGTACGAGAATTGGTACGCTTATAGATCTCATCGACCCGAACAACTTTCGCCCTCTAACATTTAAGCTCCGCCCAACAGGAAGTCGGCTATTTTGGATTGTTTAAAAAATGCATGCAGTGAACTTTTATATACTCCTCCCAGGGGATTCATGGGATTGACACCAAACGTGGTGAACATGATGTCGAGATATTGGAATTGCTAAATTGCGAAGGGATTTTTGATATCTCGAACGGTTCTGCCATGGCGAGGCGACAAATTTATAGCGACATCAGAGAAACAGGAAGTGTCTAATATCAAAGGCAAAAAATTTCTTATTGTGATGACACGCGGTGTGTTTGTTCGTCTGAAGATTCCGATCGCATGGATGTGCCTATTGTGACTCCCGGGTATAGCGCCACCACCAGGCGCCAGGAAGTGTGTCAGTCACAAAGGTGGATTTTTTTTGACAGTTCCATGCGATGTTCTTTTAAATACTCCTCCTACAATGTTTATGCGATTGACACCAAAAGTGGTCAACATGATGCCAACATAATGCTGAGACATTGTAGATGATAAATTGCGAAGGGATTTTTGATATTTCGAACGCTGTTCCCATGGCAACCTGTCAAACTTTACTTTCATTTTTAAGGCATATTTAAACCTTACAGCTGCATGCGGTAAACTTTTAAATACTCCTCCTGGGGAAATAATGTGATTGACTCCAGAAGTGGTCAACATAATGCTGAGACATTGTAGATGATAAATTGCGAAGGGATTTTTGATATCTTCAACGCTGTTCCCATGGTAACCTGTCAAACTTTACTTTCATTTTAAAGGCATATTTAAGCCTTACAGTTCCATGCGATGCTCTTTTAAATACTCCTTCTAGGATTTTCATGCGATTGACTCCAGAAGTTGTCAACATGATGCTGAGACATTGTAGATGATAAATTGCGAAGGGATTTTTGATATCTCAAACGTTGTTCCCATGGCAATGCGTCAGACTTTACTTTCATTTTAAAGGCATATTTAAGCCTTTCAGTTGACGCCGATGTTCTTTTAAATACTCCTTCCAGAATATTCATGCGATTGACTCCAGAAGTGGTCAACATGATGCCGAGACATTGTAGATGATAAATTGCGAAGGGATTTTTTATATCTCAAACGCTGTTCCCATGGCAACGCATCAAACTTTGCTTTCATTTTCCAGCATATTTAAGGCTGACAGTTACATGCTGTGAACCTTTAAATACTCCTCGTATGGGATTCATGCGATTGACACCAGAAGTGGTCAACATGATGCCGAGACATTGTAGATGATAAATTGTGAAGGAATTTTTGACATCTCGAACGCTGTTCCCATGGCAACGCGTCAAATGTTACTTTAATTTCAGGCATGTTTAAGGCTCTTGGCGTGCTTAGTTGAACTTTAAATTTGGCACACACATCAGAGTTTTCGGCTGTTAAGTGTTGACAAAAACGTCAGATAAAGGCGTGTCTATTTAGTGGCTGACTAGCGCCCCCGTTTGTCTAAAATATGGTGTTTCTTTTGCCTACTGTACCTAAATGGGTCAGTAGCAACATGAAATAGTCCACTCATATTTACCCACTTGATGCCCTTGCCCGCCGTGCATCGTTTTCTCGGAGGCACCGTGTAGCGGTAAAAAAACGTGCGAGGGCCCGCCATTGCTGCTTGCAGCTATATTATTATTAGGGCTCGAGCACCGAGGAGCAGGCCAGAATGGCCTGCACCGAATGGTGCGAAGCCCTATTGGTTTTGTTAGAATTTATTATTATTTTTTTATTTTTTTTTATTTTTTTTTTAACACTTTTGGACTTTTTGGGGGCCTTAACATACTCGAAAACTCTTGAAAATTGGCACAGACGTCAGAGTCGTCCGTCATCGCAGAAATCCAAAGGCTGGAACACGGGCGTGGCACAGGGGCTCTGTAGCGCCCCCTGTAATGCAAAAAACAACATTGATGCACAGATCGGGCAAAAATGTACGCACATGTACGAGACTTGGTACGCTTATAGATCTCATCGACCCGAACAACTTTCGCCCTCTAACATTTAAGCTCCGCCCAACAGGAAGTCGGCTATTTTGGATTGTTTAAAAAATGCATGCGTTGAACTTTTAAATACTCCTCCTAGGGGATTCGTGCGAATGACACCAAATGTGGTGATCATGATGTCGAGACATTGTACTTGCTAAATTGCGAAGGGATTTTTGATATCTCGAACGGTTCTGCCATGGCGAGGCGACAAAGTTGTGGCGAAATCAGAGAAACAGGAAGTGTTTAATATCTAAGGTAAAAAATGTCTTATTGTGATGCCATGCGGGGTGTTTGTTCGTCTGAAGATTCCGATCGCATCGATGTGCCTATTGTGACTCCCGGGTATAGCGCCACCACCAGGCGCCAGGAAGTGTGTCAGTCACAAAGCTGGATTTTTTTTGACAGGTCTATGCTATGTTCTTTTAAATACTCCTTCTAGAAAAATCATGCAATTGACACCAAAAGTGGTCAACATGAAGCCGAGAGATTGCAGATGATAAATTGCGAAGGGATTTTTGATATCTCAAACGCTGTTCCCATGGCAACGCATCAAACTTTACTTTCATTTTAAAGGCATATTTAAGCCTTTTAGTTGACGCCGATGTTCTTTTAAATACTCCTTCTAGAATATTCATGAGATTGACACCAGAAGTGGTCAACATGATGCCGAGACATAGTAGATGATAAATTGCGAAGGGATTTTTGATATCTCGAACGCTGTTCCCATGGCAACGCCCCAAACTTTACTTTCATTTTAAAGGCTTATTTAAGCCTTTCAGTTGACGCCGATGTTCTTTTAAATACTCCTTCTAGAATAATTATGCGATTGATGCCAGAAGTGGTCAACATGATGCCGAGACATAGTAGATGATAAATTGCGAAGGGATTTTTGATATCTCGAACGCTGTTCCCATGGCAACGTGTCAAACTTTACTTTCATTTTAAAGGCTTATTTAAGCCTTTAAGTTCACACCGATGTTCTTTTAAATACTCCTTCTAGAATATTCATAAGATTGACACCAGAAGTGGTCAACATGATGCCGAGACATAGTAGATGATAAATTGCGAAGGGATTTTTGATATCTCGAACGCTGTTCCCATGGCAACGCCCCAAACTTTACATTTATTTCAGGCATATTTAGGACTCTTGGCGTGCTTAGATTAACCTAAAAGTCAGCACACACATCAGAGTTGTCGGCTGTTAATTGTGCACAAACAGGTCACACATAGGCGTGTCTCTTAAGTGGCTCACTAGCGCCCCCGTTTGTCTAACATGTGGGGTTTCTTTTACCTACAGTCCCCAAATGGGTCAGTAACAACATTAAATAGCCCAATGATATTACCCACTTGATGCCCTTGCCCACCGTGCATCGTTTTCTCGGACGCACCGTGTAGCGGTAAAAAAACGTGCGAGGGCCCGCCATTGCTGCTTGCAGCTATATTTATTTATTTATTTTTTTTTTTAACACTTTTGGACTTTTTGGGTGCCTTAAAATACTCGAAAACTCTTGAAAATTGGCACAGACGTCAGAGTCGTCCGTCATCGCAGAAATCCAAAGGCTGGAACACGGGCGTGGCACGGGGGCTCTATAGCGCCCCCTGTAATGCAAAAAAAAACATTGATGCACAGATCGGGCAAAAATGTACGCACATGTACGAGAGTTGGTACGCATATAGATCTCATCGACCCGAACAACTTTCGCCCTCTAACATTTAAGCTCCGCCCAACAGGAAGTCGGCTATTTTGGTTTGTTTAAAAAATGCATGCATTGAACTTTTAAATACTCCTCCTAGTGGATTCATGGGATTGACACCAAACGTGGTGATCATGATGCCGAGACATTGTACTTGCTAAATTGCGAAGGGATTTTTGATATCTCGAACGGTTCTGCCATGGCGAGGCGACGAATTTATGGCGAATTCAGAGAAACAGGAAGTGTCTAATATCTAAGGCAAAAAATATCTTATTGTGATGCCATGCGGGGTGTTTGTTCGTCTGAAGATTCCGATCGCATCGATGTGCCTATTGTGACTCCCGGGTATAGCGCCACCACCAGGCGCCAGGAAGTGCGTCACTCACAAAGCTGGATTTTTTTTGACAATTCTATGCTATGTTCTTTTAAATACTCCTTCTAGAAAAATCATGCAATTGACACCAAAAGTGGTCAACATGAAGCCGAGAGATTGTAGATGATAAATTGCGAAGGGATTTTTGATATCTCAAACGCTGTTCCCATGGCAGCGCGTAAAATTTTACTTTCATTTTAAAGGCATATTTAAGCCTTTCAGTTGATGCCGATGTTCCTTTAAATACTCCATCTAGGATATTCATGCGATTGACACCAAAAGTGGTCAACATGATGCTGAGGCATAGTAGATGATAAATTGCGAAGGGATTTTTGATATCTCGAACGCTGTTCCCATGGCAACGTGTCAAACTTTACTTTCATTTTTAAGGCATATTTAAGCCTTTCAGTTGACGCCGATGTTCCTTTAAATACTCCTTCTAGGATATTCATGCGATTAACACCAGAAGTGGTCAACATGAGGCTGAGACATTGTAGATGATAAATTGCGAAGGGATTTTTGATATCTCGAACGTTGTTCCCATGGCAACGCCACAAACTTTCCTTTTATTTCAGGCATATTTAAGGCTCTTGGCGTGAGTAGATTAACCTTAAAGTTGGCACACACATCAGAGTTGTCAGCTGTTAAAAGTGTGCACAAAAAGGTCAGATATAGGCGTGTCTCTTAAGTGGCTCACTAGCGCCCCTGTTTGTCTAAAATGTGGTGTTTCTTTTACCTACAGTCCCCAAATGGCTCTGTAACAACATTAAATAGCCCACTGATATTTACCCACTTGATGCGCTTGCCCACCGTGCATCGTTTTCTCGGACGCACCGTGTAGCGGTAAAAAAACGTGCGAGGGCCCGCCATTGCTGCTTGCAGCTATATTTATTATTCTTATTCTTCTTCTCCGAAATGGATCGCATTTTTGAGGGGCTAAACATACTCGAAAACTCATGAAAATTTGCACACGCGTCAGCAGTGGCGAAAATGTACATGTGGTATAGGCGTCAGAAGTGGGCGTGTAGAAATGGCTCGATAGCGCCACCTGCAAAAATTCAAGAGAACAGCCCCCCCCCGCTACGAAAAACATACAGATACGAAATTTGGTAGGATCATCTATCACCCCAAGACCTACAAAAAAGTCTCTTGGAGCGAAGCTCTAAACCCCACAGGAAGTCGGCCATTTTGAATTGTCTCTGTGATTTCTGAGCAAATTTTGGCATTTCCAGGCTTCGTACTTTAACAAACTCCTCCTACAGATTTAATCCAATCATCATCATATTTGGTCAGTCTAATCTAAAGGCCTTTGCGATGTGAAATTGCGGAGCTTTTGACTTTTCGTTGGAGGGTGTGTCCGTGGCGGCCTGCCAAATTTCGGTGTTTTCGCCATGAAACAGGAAGTGGCTCTAACTCAGGCATACAATGTTCAATCTGCCCCACGCTTCACACGTTTGATAAGGGTCTTGGTCTAAACACATTTCAATGCCAATATTCAGCTTCAGCCATAGCACCCCCTATAGGTAGCAGGAAATACCATGTTTTACGCTGTGATTTACTGCTCTTAGAGATTTAATAAAATCATTATCATATTGGGTCAAAATGATGTTAAGCCCTTTGCGGTGATAAATTGAGAAGATCTTGACTTTTCGTTAAGGGCGTGTCCGTGGCGGCCTGGCAAAGAGTGATGTTTCGCCATGAAACAGGAAGCTGTTGTAATTCAGTCATAAATTGTCCGATCTGCCCCTGACATCACACGTTTGATAAGGGTCCCGGCCTGAACACATCAACATGGTATAATCCAGTGACAGTTATAGCGCCACCTAGAGGCAACAGGAAATACTATGTTTTATGCTGTAACTTACTGCTCTTAGAGATTTAACCATATCAACATCATATTTCATCAGTCTAATCTCAAGACTTTTTGTAACGATAAATAGCGACGACCTTGACTTTTCGTTGAAGGGCGTGTCCATGGCGGCTTGGCAAATTATGGCTAAATGAATCACATTTTTGACAGCCTAAACAAGCTCAAGAAGTCATTAAACATTGCACACGTGTCAAATGGGGTTAAATTTTTCATTTGATATAGGGTTCAGACCTGGGGCTGTAAAAATGGCTTAGTAGCGCCACCTACAAAAATTCAAAAGAGCAGCCCCCCCACTAGGTTAAACGTACAGATACGAAATGTGGTAGGATCATGTATCACCCCAAGACCTACAAAAAGTATATTGGATCAAAGCTCTAAACACGACAGGAAGTCAGCCATTTTGAATTTTATTTGAAATTTGAGTGCAAATTTTGTCATTTCTGGGCTTCGTACTTTAACAAACTCCTCTTACAGATTTCCTTAGATTAAAACCATATTTGGTCTGTGTCATCTAAAGGCCTTTGCGATGCTAATTTGCGGAGATCTTGCCATTTCGTTGGAGGGTGTGTCCATGGCAGCCTGCCAAATTTCGTCTTTTCGCCATAAAACAGGAAGTTATTATAACTTAGCCTTACAATGTCTAATCTGACCCACGTTTCACATATTTGATAAGTGCCCTGGCCTGAACACATCAACATGGAATTATTCACATACAGTCATAGCGCCACCTGCTGCACAAAGGAGGTGTGGCACTTCCAAAGTTCCTTTGAATATCCACCTATATTTACCCACTGAAATTTCAATCCCCCTGGTTCATTGCTTTACTAAGGCCATAGAGTGGCGGTGCACATGCGTGCGAGGGCCCTTCCATCACTGCTTGCATTTTAATTAGGGCCCGAGCACACCAGGGTGTGAGGACCCTATTGTTTTTGCTCCGTTTATTCTTCTTCTTCTTCTTCTTCTTCTTCTTCTCCGAAATGGATCGCATTTTTGAGGGCCTAAACATACCCAAAAACTCATGAAAATTTGCACACGCGTCAGAAGTGGTGAAAATTTACATGTAGTATAGGCGTCAGAAGTGGGCGTGTAAAAATGGCTTGATAGCGCCACCTGCAAAATTTCAGGAGAACAGCCCCCCCACTACGAAAAACTTACAGATACGAAATTTGGTAGGATCATCTATTACACCAAGACCTACAAAAAAGTCTCTTGGAGCTAAGCTCTAAACCCCACAGGAAGTCAGCCATTTTGAATTTTCTCTGTCATTTTTTGACATTTCCAAGCGTCGTACTTTAACGAACTCCTCCTAGAGATTTAATCCGATCATCATCATATTTGGTCAGTATCATCTAAAGGCCTTTGCGATGCTAAATTGCGGAGCTTTTGACTTTTCGTTGGAGGGCGTGTCCGTGGCGGCCTGGCAAAGTGTAATGTTTCGCCATGAAACAGGAAGCTGATGTAATTCAGGCATACATTGTCCGATCTGCCCCTGACTTCACACGTTTGATAAGGGTCTAGGCTTGAACACATCAACATGGCATATTTCAGTAACACTCATAGCGCCACCTAGAGGCAGCAGGAAATACCGTGTTTGATGCTGTGACTTACTGCTCTTAGGTATTTAACCATATCAACATCATATTTCACCAGTGAAATCTCAAGACCTTGTGTGATGATAAAAAGCAACGACCTTGACTTTTCATTAAAGGGCGTGTCCGTGGCGGCCTGGCAAAGTATCGCTAAATGAATCGCATTTTGACAGGCTAAACAAGCTCAAAAAGTCATAAAACGTTGCACACACGTCAGAAGTGGCAAAAATTTACATGTGGCATAGGCGCCAGAAGTGGGCGTGCAGAAATGGCTCGATAGCGCCACCTGCAAAATTTCAAGAGAACAGCCCCGCCGCTACGAAAATCCTACAGATACGAAATTTGGTAGGGTCATATGTCACCCCAAGACCTACAAAAAAGTCTCTTGGAGCGAAGCTCTAAACCTCACAGGAAGTCAGCCATTTTTAATTTTTGCTGTGATTTCTGTGCAAATTTTGTCATTTCCAGGCTTCGTACTTTAACGAACTCCTCCTAGAGATTTTGTTAGATCGTCATCATATTTGGTCAATCTCATCTAAAGGCCTTTGCGATGTTAAATTGCGGAGCTTTTGACTTTTCGTTGGAAGGTGTGTCCGTGGCGGCCTGACAAAGTTCAGCGTTTTCGCCATGAAACAGGAAGTTGTTATAACTAAAGCATACAATGTCCAATCTGCCCCACACTTCACATGTTTGATAAGAGTCTTGGCCTGAACACATTTCAATGCCAATATTCAGCTTCAGCCATAGCACCCCCTATAGGTAGCAGGAAATACCATGTTTTACGCTGTGATTTACTGCTCTTTTAGAGATTTAATCAAATCATTATCATATTGGGTCACAATGATGTTAAGCCCTTTGCGGTGATAAATTGAGAAGATCTTGACTTTTCGTTAAAGGGCGTGTCCGTGGCGGCCTGGCAAAGAGTGATGTTTCGCCATGAAACAGGAAGCTGTTGTAATTCAGTCATAAATTGTCCGATCTGCCCCTGACTTCACACGTTTGATAAGGGTCCCGGCCTGAACACATCAACATGGTATAATCCAGTGACAGTTATAGCGCCACCTAGAGGCAACAGGAAATACTATGTTTTATGCTGTAACTTACTGCTCTTAGAGATTTAACCATATCAACATCATATTTCATCAGTCTAATCTCAAGACTTTTTGTAACGATAAATAGCGACGACCTTGACTTTTCGTTGAAGGGCGTGTCCATGGCGGCTTGGCAAATTATGGCTAAACGAATCACATTTTTGACAGCCTAAACAAGCTCAAGAAGTCATTAAACATTGCACACGTGTCAAATGTGGTTACATTTTTCAGTTAATATAGGGTTCAGACCTGGGGCTGTAAAAATGGCTCAGTAGCGCCACCTACAAAAATTCAAAAGAGCAGCCCCCCCACTAGGTTAAAAGTACAGATACGAAATGTGGTAGGATCATGTATCACCCCAAGACCTACAAAAAAGTATATTGGATCAAAGCTCTAAACACGACAGGAAGTCAGCCATTTTGAATTTTATTTGAAATTTGAGTGCAAATTTTGTCATTTCTGGTCTTCGTACTTTAACACACTCCTCTTACAGATTTCCTTAGATTAAAACCATATTTGGTCTGTGTCATCTAAAGGCCTTTGCGATGCTAAATTACGGAGATCTTGCCATTTCGTTGGAGGGTGTGTCCATGGCAGCCTGCCAAATTTCGTCTTTTCGCCATAAAACAGGAAGTTATTATAACTTAGCCTTACAATGTCTAATCTGACCCACGTTTCACATGTTTGATAAGTGCCCTGGCCTGAACACATCAACATGGAATTATTCACATACAGTCATAGCGCCACCTGCTGCACAAAGGAGGTGTGGCACTTCAAAGTTCCTTTGAATATCCACCTATATTTACCCACTGAAATTTCAATCCCCCTGGTTCATTGCTTTACTAAGGCCATAGAGTGGCGGTGCACATGTGTGCGAGGGCCCTTCCATCACTGCTTGCAGTTTTAATTATTAGGGCCCGAGCACACCAGGGTGTGAGGACCCTATTGTTTTTGCTCCGTTTATTAGGGCTCGAGCACCGAGGAGCAGGCCAGAATGGCCTGCACCGTAGGTGCGAAGCCCTATTGTTTTTGCTCGGATTTATTATTTTTATTATTATTTTTTTTTTATTTTTTATTTTTTTTTAACACTTTTGGACTTTTTGGGGGCCTTAACATACTCGAAAACTCTTGAAAATTGGCACAGACGTCAGAGTCGTCCGTCATCGCAGAAATCCAAAGGCTGGAATACGGGCGTGGCACGGGGGCTCTGTAGCGCCCCCTGTAATGCAAAAAAAAACATTGATGCACAGATCGGGCAAAAATGTACGCACATGTACGAGACTTGGTACGCTTATAGATCTCATCGACCCGAACAACTTTCGCCCTCTAACATTTAAGCTCCGCCCAACAGGAAGTCGGCTATTTTGGATTGTTTAAAAAATGCATGCGTTGAACTTTTATATACTCCTCCCAGGGGATTCATGCGATTGACAACAAACGTGGTGAACATGATGTCGAGACATTGGACTTGCTAAATTGCGAAGGGATTTTTGATATCTCGAACGGTGTTGCCATGGCGAGGCGACAAATTTATGGCGACATCAGAGAAACAGGAAGTGTCTAATATCAAAGGCAAAAAATGTCTTATTGTGATGACACGCGGTGTGTTTGTTCGTCTGAAGATTCCGATCGCATCGATGTGCCTATTGTGACTCCCGGGTATAGCGCCACCACCAGGCGCCAGGAAGTGTGTCAGTCACAAAGGTGGATTTTTTTTGACAGTTCCATGCGATGTTCTTTTAAATACTCCTCCTACAATGTTTATGCGATTGACACCAAAAGTGGTCAACATGATGCCAAGACATTGTAGATGATAAATTGCGAAGGGATTTTTGATATCTCGAATGCTGTTCCCATGGCAACCTGTCAAACTTTACTTTCATTTTTAAGGCATATTTAAACCTTACAGCTGCATGCGGTAAACTTTTAAATACTCCTCCTGGGGAAATAATGTGATTGACTCCAGAAGTGGTCAACATAATGCTGAGACATTGTAGATGATAAATTGCGAAGGGATTTTTGATATCTCAAACGCTGTTCCCATGGCAACGCGTCAGATTTTACTTTCATTTTAAAGGCATATTTAAGCCTTTACAGTTGACGCCGATGTTCTTTTAAATACTCCTTCTAGAATATTCATGCGATTGACGCCAGAAGTGGTCAACATGATGCCGAGACATTGTAGATGATAAATTGCGAAGGGATTTTTGATATCTCAAACGCTGTTCCCATGGCAACGCGTCAAACTTTACTTTCATTTTAAAAGCTTATTTAAGCCTTTAAGTTGACGCCGATGTTCTTTTAAATACTCCTTCTAGAATATTCATGCGATTGACTCCAGAAGTGGTGTACATGATGTCGAGACATTGTAGATGATAAATTGCGAAGGGATTTTTGATATCTCGAACGCTGTTCCCATGACAACGCGTCAAATTTTACTTTCATTTTAAAGGCATATTTAAGCCTTTCAGTTGACGCCGATGTTCTTTTAAATACTCCTTCTAGAATAATCATGCAATTGACACCAAAAGTGGTCAACATAAAGCTGAGACATTGTAGATGATAAATTGCGAAGGGATTTTTGATATCTCGAACGCTGTTCCCATGGCAACGCGTCAAACTTTTTACTTTCATTTTAAAGGCATATTTAAGCCTTTCAGTTGACGCCGATGTTCTTTTAAATACCCCTTCTAGAATAATCATGCAATTGACACCAAAAGTGGTCAACATGATGCCGAGACATTGTAGATGATAAATTGTGAAGGGATTTTTGATATCTTGAACGCTGGTCCCATGGCAACGCCACAAACTTTACTTTTATTTCAGGCATATTTAGGACTCTTGGCGTGCTTAGATTAACCTAAACGTTGGCACACACATCAGAGTTGTCGGCTGTTCAGAGTGGACAAATAGGTCAGGCAAAGGCGTGTCTCTTTAGTGGCTCACTAGCGCCCCCATTTGTCTAAAATGTGGGGTTTTTCTTTTACCTACAGTCCCCAAATGGCTCAGTAACAACATTAAATAGCCCACTTATGTTTACCCACTTGATGCCCTTGCCCACCGGGCATCGTTTTCTCGGACGCCTCGTGTAGCGGTAAAAAAACGTGCGAGGGCCCGCCATTGCTGCTTGCAGCTATATTTTATTTTATTTTTTTTTTTTTTTTAACACTTTTGGACTTTTTGGGGGCCTTAACATACTCGAAAACTCTTGAAATTTGGCACAGACGTCAGAGTCGTCCGTCATCGCAGAAATCCAAAGGCTGGAACATGGGCGTGGCACGGGGGCTCTATAGCGCCCCCTGTAATGCAAAAAAAAATATTGATGCACCGATCGGGCAAAAATTTACGCACATGTACGAGAGTTGGTACGCATATAGATCTCATCGACCCGAACAACTTTCGCCCTCTAACATTTAAGCTCCGCCCAACAGGAAGTCGGCTATTTTGGATTGTTTAAAAAATGCATTCGTTGAACTTTTAAATACTCCTCCTAGTGGATTCATGGGATTGACACCAAACGTGGTGATCATGATGTCGAGACATTGTACTTGCTAAATTGCGAAGGGATTTTTGATATCTCGAACGGTTCTGCCATGGCGAGGCGACGAATTTATGGCGAATTTAGAGAAACAGGAAGTGTCTAATTTCTAAGGCAAAAAATATCTTATTGTGATGCCATGCAGGGTGTTTGTTCATCTGAAGATTCCGAACGCATCGATGTGCCTATTGTGACTCCCGGGTATAGCGCCACCACCAGGCGCCAGGAAGTGTGTCAGTCATGAACTTTTAAATACTTCTCCTAGGGAATTCATACGATTGACACCAAACGTGGTGAACATGATGCTGAGACATTGGACTTGCTAAATTGCGAAGGGATTTTTGATATCTCAAACGGTGTTGCCATGACGAGGCGACAAATTTATGGCGAATTCAATGAAACAGGAAGTGTCTAATATCTAAAGCAAAAAATGTCTTATTGGGATGAAACGCAGTGTGTATGTTCGGCCAAGGATTCCGATCGCATCGATGTGCCTATTTTGAGTCTCGGGTATAGCGCCACCAACAGGCACCAGGAAGTGTGGCAGTCACAAAAGGTGGATTTCTTGACAGTTGCATATGGTGAACTTTTAAATACTCCTCCTAGGATTTTCATGCGATTGACACCAAAAGCGGTCAACACGATGCTGAGACATTGTAGATGATAAATTGCGAAGGGATTTTTGATATCTCGAACGCTGTTCCCATGGCAACACGTCAAACTTTACTTTCATTTTCAGGCATATTTAAGCTCTTGGCGTGCACTTTGGGTGCCTTAACATGCTCGAAAACAACGGAAATTTGGCACAGATGTCAAAGTCACGTGCCACTACGCTCTTGCAAAGGCTGGAATGTGGGCGTGGCAAGGGAGCTCTGCAGCGCCCCCTGTAATGCAAAAAAATAACATTGATGCACAGATCGGGCAAAAATGTACGCACATGTACGGGAGTTGGTACGCATATAGATCTCATCGACCCGAACAACTTTCGCACTCTAAGATTTAAGCTCCGCCCAACAGGAAGTCGGCTATTTTGGATTGTTTAAAAAATGAATGCGTTGAACTTTTAAATACTCCTCCTAGTGGATTCATGGGATTGACACCAAACGTGGTGAACATGATGTCGAGACATTGGACTTGCTAAATTGCGAAGGGATTTTTGATATCTCGAACGGTTCTGCCATGGCGAGGCGAAAAATTTATGGCGAAATCAGAGAAACAGGAAGTGTCTAATATCTAAGGCAAAAAATTTCTTATTGCGATGCCAAGCGGGGTGTTTGTTCGCCTGAAGATTCCGATCGCATCGATGTGCCTATTGTGAGTCTCGGGTATAGCGCCACCACGAGGCTCCAGGAAGTGTGTCAGTCACAAAGGTGGATTTTTTTGACAGTTCCATCCGATGTTCTTTTAAATACTCCTTCTAGGATATTCATGCGGTTGACACCAAAAGTGGTCAACAGGATGCTGAGACATTGTAGATGATAAATTGCGAAGGGATTTTTGATATCTTGAACGCTGTTCCCATGGCAACGCGTCAAACTTTTTACTTTCATTTTAAAGGCTTATTTTAGCCTGACAGTTGCATGCAATTTTCTTTTAAATACTCCTTCTAGGGAAATTATGTGATTCACACCAGAAGTGGTCCACATGATGCTGAGACATTGTAGACGCTAAATTGCGAAGGAATTTTGGACATCTCAAACGCTGTTCCCATGGCAACGCGTCAAACTTTACTTTTATTTTAAAGGCATATTTAAGCCTTTCAGTTGACGCCGATGTTCTATTAAATACTCCTTCTAGGATATTCATGCGATTGACTCCAGAAGTGGTCAACATGATGCCAAAACATTGTAGATGAAAAATTGCGAAGGGATTTTTGATATCTCAAACGCTGTTCCCATGGCAACGCCCCAAACCTTACTTTTATTTCAGGCATATTTAGGGCTCTTGGCGTGCTTAGATTAACCTAAAAGTTGGCACACACATCAGAGTTGTCGGCTTTTAAGTTTGTACTAAAAGGTCAGATATAGGCGTGTCTCTTAAGTCGCTCACTAGCGCTCCTGTTTTTCTAAAATGTGGGGTTTCTTTTACCTACAGTCCCCAAATGGGTCAATATCAACATTAAATAGCCCACTGATATTTACCCACTTGATGCCCTTGCACACCGTGCATCGTTTTCTCGGACGCACCGTGTAGCGGTAAAAAAACGTGCGAGGGCCCGCCATTGCTGCTTGCAGCTATATTTATTATTATTCTTATTCTTCTTCTCCGAAATGGAATCGCATTTTTGAGGGGCTAAACATACTCGAAAACTCATGAAAATTTGCACACGCGTCCGAAGTGGCGAAAATTTACATGTAGTATAGGCGTCAGAAGTGGGCGTCTAAAAATGGCTCGATAGCGCCACCTGCAAAATTTCAAGAGAACAGCCCCCCCACTACGAAAAACATACAGATACGAAATTTGGTAGGGTCATATATCACCCCAAGACCTACAAAAAAGTCTCTTGGAGCGAAGCTCTAAACCTCACAGGAAGTCAGCCATTTTTAATTTTTGCTGTGATTTCTGTGCAAATTTTGTCATTTCCAGGCTTCGTACTTTAACGAACTCCTCCTAGAGATTTTGTCAGATCGTCATCATATTTGGTCAATTACATCTAAAGGCCTTTGCGATGTTAAATTGCGGAGCTTTTGACTTTTCGTTGGAAGGTGTGTCCGTGGCGGCCTGACAAAGTTCAGCGTTTTCGCCGTGAAACAGGAAGTTGTTATAACTAAGGCATACAATGTCCAATCTGCCCCACACTTAACACGTTTGATAAGAGTCTTGGCCTGAACACATTTTAATGCCAATATTCAGCTTCAGTCCTAGCGCCACCTAGAGATAGCAGGAAATGCCTTGTTTTACGCTGTGATTCACTGTTCTCAGAGATTTAATCAAATCATTATCATATCAGGTGAGACTGATCTTAAGCCCTTTGCGATGATAAATTGCGAAGATCTTGACTTTTCGTTGAAGGGCGTGTCCGTGGCGGCCTCGCAAAAAGTGATGTTTCGCCATTAGAAAGCTGTTGTAACTCAGGCATGCAATGTCCGACCTGTCACAGACATCATACGTTTGACAAGGGTCCTGGCCTCAACACATCAATGTTACAACAATCAATCACAATCATAGCGCCATCTGCTGCACAAAGGAGGTGTGGCACTTCAAAGTTCCTTTGAATATCCGCCTATATTTACCCACTGAAATTTCAATCCCCCTGGTTCATTGCTTTACTAAGGCCATAGAGTGGCGGTGCACATGCGTGCGAGGGCCCTTCCATCACTGCTTGCAGTTTTAATTATTAGGGCTCGAGCACCGAGGAGCAGGCCAGAATGGCCTGCACCGAAAGGTGCGAAGCCCTATTGGTTTTGTTAGAATTTATTATTTTATTTTTTTTTATTTTTATTTTTTTTAACACTTTTGGACTTTTTGGGGGCCTTAACATACTCGAAAACTCTTGAAAATTGGCACAGACATCAGAGTCGTCCGTCATCGCAGAAATCCAAAGGCTGGAACACGGGCGTGGCACAGGGGCTCTGTAGCGCCCCCTGTAATGCAAAAAAAAACATTGATGCACAGATCGTGCAAAAATGTACGCACATGTACGAGACTTGGTACGCTTATAGATCTCATCGACCCGAACAACTTTCGCCCTCTAACATTTAAGGTCCGCCCAACAGGAAGTCGGCTATTTTGGATTGTTTAAAAAATGCATGCGTTGAACTTTTATATACTCCTCCCAGGGGATTCATGCGATTGACACCAAACGTGGTGAACATGATGTCGAGACATTGGACTTGCTAAATTGCGAAGGGATTTTTGATATCTCGAACGGTTCTGCCATGGCGAGGCGACAAAGTTGTGGCGAAATCAGAGAAACAGGAAGTGTCTAATATCTAGGGCAAAAAATGGCTTATTGTGATGACACGCGGGGTGTTTGTTCGTCTGAAGATTCTGATCGCATCGATGTGCCTATTGTGACTCCCGGGTATAGCGCCACCACCAGGCGCCAGGAAGTGTGTCAGTCACAAAGCTGGATTTTTTTGACAGTTCCATGCAATGTTCTTTTAAATACTCCTTCTAGGATTTTCATGAGATTGACACCAGAAGTGGTCAACATGATGCCGAGACATTGTAGATGATAAATTGCGAAGGGATTTTTGATATCTCAAACGCTGTTCCCATGGCAACGCGTCAAACTTTACTTTAATTTTAAAGGCATATTTAAGCCTTTCTGTTGCATGCAGGAAACTTTTAAATACTCCTTCTAGGATTTTCATGAGATTGACACCAGAAGTGGTCAACATGATGCCAAGACATTGTAGATGATAAATTGCGAAGGGATTTTTGATATCTCGAACGCTGTTCTCATGGCAACGCGTCAAACTTTACTTTCATTTTAAAGGCATATTTAAGCCTTTCAGTTGACGCCGATGTTCTTTTAAATACTCCTTCTAGAATATTCATGAGATTGACACCAGAAGTGGTCAACATGATGCCGAGACATTGTAGATGATACATTGCAAAGGGATTTTTGATATCTCGAACGCTGTTCCCATGGCAACGCGCCAAACTTTATTTTCATTTTAAAGGCTTATTTAAGCCTTTCAGTTGACGCCGATATTCTTTTAAATACTCCTTCTAGAATATTCATGAGATTGACACCAAAAGCGGTCAACATGATGCCGAGACATAGTAGATGATAAATTGCGAAGGGATTTTTGATATCTCGAACGCTGTTCCCATGGCAACGCCCCAAACTTTACATTTATTTCAGGCATATTTAGGACTCTTGGCGTGCTTAGATTAACCTAAAAGTCGGCACAAACATCAGAGTTGTTGGCTGTTCAGAGTGGACAAATAGGTCAGACAAAGGCGTGTCTCTTTAGTGGCTCACTAGCGCCCCCGTTTGTCTAAAATGTGGGGTTTTTCTTTTACCTACAGTCCCCAAATGGCTCAGTAACAACATTAAATAGCCCACTGATGTTTACCCACTTGATGCCCTTGCCCGCCGTGCATCGTTTTCTCGGACGCATCGTGTAGCGGTAAAAAAACGTGCGAGGGCCCGCCATTGCTGCTTGCAGCTATATTTATTATTATTATTATTATTATTCTCCGAAATGGATCGCATTTTTGAGGGGCTAAACATACTCGAAAACTCATGAAAATTTGTACACGCGTCAGAAGTGGCGAAAATTTACATGTAGTATAGGCGTCAGAAGTGGACGTCTAAAAATGGCTCGATAGCGCCACCTGCAAAATTTCCAGAGGACAGCCCCCCCCACTACGAAAAACATACAGATACGAAATTTGGTAGGATCATCTATCACCCCAAAACTTACAAAAAAGTATCTTGAAGCTAAGCTCTAAACCCCAGAGGAAGTCGGCCATTTTTAATTTTTGCTTTGATGTCTGTGCAAATTCTGTCATTTCCAGGCTTAGTACTTTAACGAACTCCTCCTACAGATTTTATCAGATCGTCATCATATTGGGTCAATCTCATCTAAAGGCCTTTGCGATGTTAAATTGCGGAGCTTTTGACTTTTCGTTGGAGGGTGTATCCGTGGCGGCCTGACAAAATTCAGCATTTTCGCCATGAAACAGGAAGTTGTTATAACTAAGGCATACAATGTCCAATCTGCCCCACACTTCACATGTTTGATAAGAGTCTTGGCCTGAACACATTTCAATGCCAATATTCAGCTTCAGTCCTAGCGCCACCTAGAGGTAGCAGGAAATGCCTTGTTTTACGCTGTGATTTACTGCTCTTAGAGATTTAATAAAATCATCATCATATCTGGTCAGACTGATCTTAAGCCCTTTGTGATGATAATTAGCGAAGATCTTGACTTTTCGTGGAAGGGGCGTGTCCGTGGCAGCCTGGCAAAGTGTGATGTTTCGCCATGAAACATGAAGCTGTTGTAATTCAGGCATACATTGTTCGATCTGCCCCAGACTTCACACGTTTGTTAGGGGTCCCGGCCGGAACATGTCAATATAACAATAATCAGGTACAGTCATAGCGCCACCTACTGCACACAGGCGTTGTGGCACATCAATTTTCCTTTGAATATCCACCTGTATTTACCCACTTTAATTCTTATCCCCCTGGTTCACTGCTTTACTAATGCCATAGGGTAGCGGTGCACATGTGTGCGAGGGCCCTTCCATCGCTGCTTGCAGCTTTAATTATTAGGGCCCGAGCAAACCAGGGTGTGAGGACCCTATTGTTTTTGCTCCGTTTATTATAATTATTCTTCTTCTTCTCCGAAATGGATTGCATTTTTGAGGGCCTAAACATACCCCAAAACTCATGAAAATTTGCACACATGTCCGAAGTGGCGAAAATTTACATGTAGTATAGGCGTCAGAAGTGGGCATGTAAAATTGGCTCGATAGCGCCACCTGCAAAATTTCAAGAGAACAGCCCCCCCACTATGAAAAACTTACAGATACGAAATTTGGTAGGATCATCTATTACTCCAAGACCTACAAAAAAGTCTCTTGGAGCTAAGCTCTAAACCCCACAGGAAGTCAGCCATTTTGAATTTTCTCTGTCATTTTTTGACATTTCCAAGTGTCGTACTTTAACGAACTCCTCCTAGAGATTTAATCCGATCATCATCATATTTGGTCAGTATCATCTAAAAGCCTTTGCAATGCTAAATTAAGGAGCTTTTGACTTTTCATTGGAGGGTATGTCCGTGGCGGCCTGGCAAAGTGTAATGTTTCGCCATGAAACAGGAAGCTGATGTAATTCAGGCATACATTGTCCGATCTAGTGTTGTTTTTGACAGCCTGTTTTAATTTTAGTTTTAGTCTAGTCTTTGTGTCAAGCTGACATTTTAGTTTTTATTAGTTTTAGTCAGTTCATACTCTTTTTAGTCTAGTCAAGTTTTAGTCGACTAAAAGTCTGGGCATTTTAGTCTTATTTTAGTCAGAATTATCCTTGACTATTTTTGTCTAGTTTTAGTCGACGAAAACTGGTGACATTTTTAGTCTAGTTTTAGTCAATGAACATTGTATTTTAGTCTCTTTTTAGTAATGCAATTCTATTTAACCCAGTCAATATAGTATAAGTACCTAGCAGAAGTATAGACAAAACCAAAATTTTCTTTTAGCCAAACCCATTAAAAAAAGTTATCTTGTTATATTATACCTTATAGATATAAGAATACATCTGGATTTCAGACATGGAAGATGCTCTGATTGGAATTTACTTGATTTGAAGATATATATTTTACTTAATTTTATTTAACCTCTGAGTGAGTGACTTGACTGTAGGTAAAGAGTCTACATTAAAGTCTATAATCAAAACAGAGTAGTCTAAGCAGAAACACACACACAGGGCCACTGCTGGTCAGATGGGTGCCATAAGCTGACTTTTACGGTGATGCCCGTGCCCCCTTTAGTTAAAAAACAACAACAAAATCACAACTATAGTAGGCTATGTGTGAGAATAGCACTTTATTAAAATGCTATAGCACTTTATTAAAATGACAGCAACACAAACTACAATTATACAATTATGCAATATAGTATATCTGTATTTGTGTAGCTAATGGCACTATAATGTGACAAAGCTAATTTTACGTGTCAGTATAAATCCAAGCAATTTTGGAGAATTACTAAATATCTTTTTTGTAAGTAAATTCAAATCCAGCTTTAAGAAACATTAGATGTCTATTAACAAAAGCAAAAGTTGTATAGTTATGTTCTTAATAATACAGCTGTTAAATTGATTTAACACTCAAACATTCAGTTAAGCAAGTTTAGTTAATTCAAATAATAAATAAGGACACAGACCCTTGTTGTTAGCATATAAGTTATAAAACGTCTTTAGCATATATATATTTACCATGCTTCAAAACACAACGCAGCACATGTCATTTAAACGATTGAAGATGCAAACTGGTACTGTTAGTTCTAATAAACACAACGTTTATTTCAAATGGTTCACTTTATTCAGCATACCACTCGGTACACACGAGAGCACCGTGCCAAACAACAACACTGCGCGCCCAACTACATACTGCGCATGCGCACCCCCACACACTGCGCATGCGCCAACCTAGTACCCAAGTAACATGAACACCGTTTACCGTAAAGAACAGTATACAGGGGAAATGACATGTTAACAATCTCCCTATACTTTAAACGAGAAAACAAAAGCAAAATTAAAATTAAATAAATAAAATAATAAAACATAGATTTAAAACACATAACATTTGTCACAGTTAAACCCAAAACTGTTGTTGCATATAAATTGAACATTTTCAGGTGTTTCTTTTACATTAGTCACAGTTAAACCCAAAACTGTTGTTGCATATAAACTGAACATTTTCAGGTGTTTCCCTTGTTTTTTTTTTATAGTCCTTCTCAGTGCTCTCAGTAGCACCACAGTCCTTCACTGAGTGCTTTCAGTAACATAAGGGCAGATGCTCCCTTTTTGGTGAGACAGTCAGCAAGTTGAGTTTTTGTGTCTGACCAAAGTATCTCCTTTATTTCTTTACTTTCTATTAGCTCTCTTATGCTGCTTATTTCCAGTCGAAGTCGTTTCTCAGTGACCTGTTTTGTGGACTTAAGGGCATCAAACAGAGAGTGGTTGTCCGTAACACAGACCAACGGAGGAGCATTTAGCTTGGCATTTCCAGTGGTGAGCTCAGAAAACAGTGTAGCTAGAAAAATAGCATTATCTATTCCATCTGATAAAGCCAGCGTTTCCCCTGCCAGAGTACTCCTCACAACACGTCTTATTCTTTTAGATTGCCAACACAAAGGAGAAAACTTCCCTCCTTCTCCTGTGAGTCCAATCAATGTTCCCCCTTGTGTACCCCATCAGGGAGATTTCCAAAAGAAGCATCACTGAAAACTACAAAGTTCAAAGCATCACGTTTTCCCAAATGTTGAAACTTTAGTGTGACTTTTTCAGACTTAAGTTTTCTAATGACCTCATTTGTCTCATGAATAGACTGAATTGTGGCACCCTTTATATTTGACGCTAAGCTGCTTGCATCAAACATAATGTCTGGTCTGGTTTGTTTTGCAACCCACAGTATCTGACCTATTTTTGACTGAAGCTGCTCTCTTTCAGTCTCGTTAAGAGAAACATCTCTCTGTACTGCACACGCCGCTTGTAGTTGAATAGGCTGTAGGTTATCAATATAACTATGTTGATGTACATGAACCACACCATTAATAGTCAGAAAGTTCATACCCACATAACAGAAATCTCCATGCTCCTCACGTCCAATCTGGAATGCAGACTTTAGTATAGGTATCACATCTGTTGAAAAGCTTTGTGAGCCGGCCCAAAGAAAATTATCAACATGACATGCAAGTAATCCAGTAACATTAGACTGTTCATCCACCCAATAAAATACTGCTGGTTCAACTTGAGACATTCTACCACCTGTATTCAGCATGATTTCTTTCACTTTGTTGTACCAATATAGTGATGCATCTGCAAGGCCATAAACACACTTGTTTAATTTCCATAGAATATTTTCCTTTCCTGCTTCAAGAGGTGGGCGGACATAAATCTCTCTAGACAACTGCATGCCCTGTAAAAAAGCAGATTTGATGTCCATAGAATGGATTTGCAACTTATTTTGACAGATTACTGCCAACAATAGTCTAAGGGAGTCAGCAGCACAGGTCGGGGAATCTTTTTGCAGTTCTTGAACATGAAACTCTTCAAAACCCCTGGCTACTAGACGTGCTTTGGGCACAATACCATTGGGAGTTTCTTTAAGACTACAGACCCATCTGGTAGATATGCATTTTTGGCCTGCATCATCAACTTCTTCAAACACATTGTTTTTGTACCAGTTCATTATTTCATCCTGTTTGGCTGTGTTAAATGACATGTCTTTTGTTATAAGTACATCAGCCTCCCTATCAGTTGATTCAATGTGAAGATTATTAACAGACGACAAATCTATTGTCTCCTTTTGCCCATCACTACCATCATGTTCAATATGTTGCAGATTAAACCAGTTTTTGTATTTTCCAGAAACTTTGCCCGCTCTGCCTAGAACCTTGGCTTTCTGGAAACCTCCACCACTTTGTTTCATAAATGTTACAGTCTGTCCTGGTTTTATCTTTACACAGGCATAAGAAACAGGCTTAACACAGACATTGTGATCTGTCTCAGTTTGTGTCATACTAGGATGAACCACTTTATCTGTAGTAACCTCCCTGTCACTGTTGCTTTCGTGTTCTGTTTCAGTTTGTGTCATATTAGGATGAACCACTTCTTCAGTATTAACCTCCCTGTCATTTATTTCTTCATGTTCGCTATCTGTGCTTTCTGTTGCATTGTTTAAGCTGCCTTTTTCATCTGCAATCTGTCTGTCGTCTGGTACAGTATTCTTATCCTGAGATCCCTGATCCTGTGTATTTGTCTTACAGAGCCTGGATTGATGTACTCGGACTAAAGTCCCCCCATGTCTTACAAATACAACAGCTCCATCCTGACCAATAACTACTCCAGGTCCCTTCCACTCAGGAGAGTCTGCTCTTTTGTAATATACCTTGTCTCCTGTCACATACATATCATCTGTAGGTCTGAGTTGCTTCCGCAATGCCCTTCTTATCCTCTCAGAACACTCTGATTCTGTGAATGCTTTCCTAGAAGCATGTAAAGCAGAAATATGTTCTCCCACTCTAGCACTTACAGTAGTACCTTCTAGAGCAGGTGGTTTGTCAGTTAATACAGAAGGAAGATTAGGATTCTGTCCAAACACAAGTTGATACGGGCTGTAGCCATGAACATTCAACATACTGTTCTTAGCCATGAGGGCCCAATCAAGGGCAGTTTGCCAGTCGCATCCTTTCTCTCGTTTGACCTTCTGGACGATCTCGGTAAGTGTTTGATTATGTCTCTCGAGCAGTCCGTTGCTCCAGGGACTGTAACATGCTGTTGTTTTTGTCTCAATGTTAAAGTTTTCAGCCATGTCTCTGATCTCTTCATTGTTGAATTCTCCACCGTTGTCACTGTACAACCTTTGGGGGGAGCCATGGACACTAATCCAAGTGTGAATGAATGAGTTCACAATTTCAGATGACTTTTTTGTTTTCACAATACTTCCTGCACTGAAACGTGTGAAATGGTCAATGATGTGAAGATACCATACACTCGGTTTCAACTCGTGCAGATCCACTGCCACCGTCTCGTTATATTCAGAAGCCAAGGGCAACCCCACAGCAGGTTTTGGCTTTGTTTTTTTGTACTTCTGACAAATTTCACAGTCATTTACTATTTGCTGTAAAATAGTAAAACATTCTTCATCCTTGTTTCCTGAACTAAGTATAAGCCTCTGCAGCCTGTCTGCTGACGCATGACCAAACTGTTTATGGAGCTTTAAAAGGACTTTACGTTTCTCATCTGAAGACATTTTCTCTGTCACTGTTAGGATTTCATCTTCAGTTTGATCTTTTGTGTTTTCTTTGTCTCTGATATCAACACAGTAATGTCCAGAACTAGTAAATTCAAGAGGAATTAATTGTTTGAACATCACTGCACTGTCCTTTTCCATGTCCAAAATGGTCCCTGCTTTCTTCAAGGATGTTTTACTCAGCAGTAGTGGAATGTCAACCTTAACAACTTCAGTATCAATTTGGCATTTTGTCAGTCCTATTTTAGCTGGTAGTTTCACATTTCTCGTTGAATACACTAAATTCCCATCTCCGAACCGAAATGGCCTGCAACTGGGGGTTTCTGTCTGCATCAGTTGATTCACTTGATCCCCGGTGAGGTCGTTAACATAGTTTTGCAACCACTTCTCCCCACAAACAGTACGAGTACAAGCAGTATCAATAATCGCTGATCCCAACGATTCAGTCATGAATATCTCTGAGTCGGACATTGAGGCTTTTGTAAACAATGTAATGTTACATTCCTCTACATTT
Source organism: Paramisgurnus dabryanus (assembly GCF_030506205.2). Classification (NCBI taxonomy): domain Eukaryota; kingdom Metazoa; phylum Chordata; class Actinopteri; order Cypriniformes; family Cobitidae; genus Paramisgurnus; species Paramisgurnus dabryanus. The sequence goes on along the minus strand of NC_133341.1, from coordinate 3,456,663 downwards.
GCATCTTCAGTTATTCTTACTTGATCAGTTTTCTTATGTGGACAGTCTTTAGCCCAGTGATATGTGCACTGGCAAATAGCACATCTGGATCGCTTACCGAATTTATCCAGTGGATTTGTCCCCGGTAGCGGCTGTTTTAGTTGCCCACTTTGCAACGTAGCGTTCCGTTTTCCTCTTCCTTGTGGTCTTTGTTCTGTAAACAACGCCGTGTCTTGGTTCACTTGTATTCCATGTGACGAGCCTATCGCAATTTTTCCTCCGAAGATCCTTTTTAAAGCCGACTTCATGGAGGAAAACTTTAACTCGGTGCAAGCCGTCAATGCTAACTGTCTGCTTTTTTCGTCGAGGCAAGCCGTGTCCAATAGCTTAAAAGCCAGGACAGCGTCAGGAAGCGTCATATTATACTTTTTCATCCGGTTATATCGCTGTTCAAAGTCAATTATGTAGTCCGACATGGAAACTGAACTATTCTTTGCTATGCTATCAAAATAAGAATAGGCTTCATATGCTCGATCCTTTTCCTCTTTCAGAAATATTCCGTCAAGCTTTGCCATTAACGTTTCCATACCGTTATCACTGTCCAAGTCCTCCGCAGGTATTTCCATCGCCGTTTCCCGAGCTCTTCCTTCGAGCCCCAAAGCAACAGCAAGGGCTTGTTTTTTCTTCTCGAGGTCAGTGACCCGCATCCAGATATTAACTTCATTTTTCCAACACTCGTACGGCCTGGCCTCATCAAACTTCGGCGGAACTTTATAACTAGCAGCCATCCTCTGCTACCATGTTAGTTCTAATAAACACAACGTTTATTTCAAATGGTTCACTTTATTCAGCATACCACTCGGTACACACGAGAGCACCGTGCCAAACAACAACACTGCGCGCCCAACTACATACTGCGCATGCGCACCCCCACACACTGCGCATGCGCCAACCTAGTACCCAAGTAACATGAACACCGTTTACCGTAAAGAACAGTATACAGGGGAAATGACATGTTAACAGGTACATTGTTATAATATTTAAATCACACAGATGAGTTCGCGGTGCCAGCAGTCAACGCTATACATATTAACAGGCTTGTGAACTCACCTGAAAACGATGCACGGGTTTCATTTTGGACTTTTCGTTTCCATTTGAAGACTTGATGCGGCGGTGTATTCGCGGGCGCAGCTGGCCATCAAACGTGACGTGTCGCGTGTTACTGCGCAAACGGATTGCGTATGATATCAAAGCATCGCGAGAACAGACTGCTCTGCATGCTTTCTAATCGCTCTCGCGGTACGTTTACGTATTTTGCGGATCGATTTGCAGAGCGCCATTGAACACACATGATCATTTGCAGTCAGGTGGCGGGGTGCCAGGAGATGGCTAGACGAAATAACGTTATAACATTTCGTCTCGTCTCGTTTTGGTCAACGAAAATAAAGACACGTTTTAGCATAATTTTTATTTAGTAAACCAATTTTAGTCTCGTTTTTATTCGTCAACAATATTGTATTATACATTTTATTATAGTTTTCGTCACATAACCAGCATTTACGTTGAGTCTCGTCTCATTTTCGTCACGTGATAAAGGTTCGTTGACGAGGATATTTCGTCATACTTTTCGTTGACGAAAGCAACACTAGTCCGATCTGCCCCTGACTTCACACGTTTGATAAGGGTCCAGGCCTGAACACATCAACATGGCATAATTCAGTAACACTCATAGCGCCACCTAGAGGCAGCAGGAAATACCATGTTTGATGCTGTGACTTACTGCTCCTAGGTATTTAACCATATCAACATCATATTTCACCAGTGTAATCTCAAGACCTTGTGTGATGATAAAAAGCAACGACCTTGACTTTTCATTTAAGGGCGTGTCCGTGGCGGCCTGGCAAAGTATCGCTAATTCAATCGCATTTTGACAGGCTAAACAACCTCAAAAAGTCATAAAACGTTGCACACACGTCAGAAGTGGCAAAAATTTACATGTGGCATAGGCGCCAGAAGAGGGCGTGCAGAAATGGCTCGATAGCGCCACCTGCAAAATTTCAAGAGAACAGCCCCGCCGCTACGAAAAATCCTACAGAAACGAAATTTGGTAGGGTCATATATCACCCCAAGACCTACAAAAAAGTCTCTTGGAGTGAAGCTCTAAACCTCACAGGAAGTCAGCCATTTTGAATTTTTGCTGTGATTTCTGTGCAAATTTTGTCATTTCCAGGCTTCGTACTTTAACGAACTCCTCCTAGAGATTTTGTCAGATCGTCATCATATTTGGTCAATCTCATCTAAAGGCCTTTGCGATGTTAAATTGCGGAGCTTTTGACTTTTCGTTGGAAGGTGTGTCCGTGGCGGCCTGACAAATTTCAGCGTTTTTGCCATGAAACAGGAAGTTGTTATAACTAAGGCATACAATGTCCAATCTGCCCCACACTTCACATGTTTGATAAGAGTCTTGGCCTGAACACATTTCAATGGCAATATTCAGCTTCAGTCCTAGCGCCACCTAGAGGTAGCAGGAAATGTCTTGTTTTACGCTGTGATTCACTGTTCTCAGAGATTTAATCAAATCATTATCATATCAGGTGAGACTGATCTTAAGCCCTTTGCGATGATAAATTGCGAAGATCTTGACTTTTCGTTGAAGGGCGTGTCCGTGGCGGCCTCGCAAAGAGTGATGTTTCTCCATGAGAAAGCTGTTGTAACTCAGGCATGCAATGTCCGACCTGTCACAGACATCATACATTTGACAAGGGTCCTGGCCTCAACACATCAATGTTACAACAATCAAATACAATCATAGCGCCACCTGCTGCACAAAGGAGGTGTGGCACTTCAAAGTTCCTTTAAATATCCGCTTATATTTACCCACTGAAATTTCAATCCCCCTGGTTCATTGCTTTACTAAGGCCATAGAGTGGCGGTGCACATGCGTGCGAGGGCCCTTCCATCACTGCTTGCAGTTTTAATTAGGGCCCGAGCACACCAGGGTGTGAGGACCCTATTGTTTTTGCTCCGTTTATTATTAGGGCCCGAGCACACCAGGGTGTGAGGACCCTATTGTTTTTGCTCCGTTTATTATTAGGGCTCGAGCACCGAGGAGCAGGCCAGAATGGCCTGCACCGAATGGTGCGAAGCCCTATTGTTTTTGCTCGGATTTATTATTTTTTTTTTTTATTTTATTTTTTTTTTTTTACGTTTCAGGGCAATTTGGGGGCCTTAACATACTCAAAAACTCTTGAAAATTGGCAGAGATGTCAGAGTCGTCGGCCATTAGGACCCGGCAAAGGCTGGAATTCGGGCGTGGTAAGGGAGCTCTGTAGCGCCCATTGTAATGCAAAAACAAACATTGGGGCACAGATCGGGCAAAAATTTACACACATGTACGAGAGTTGGTACGCATATAGATCTCATCGACCCGAACAACTTTCACCCTCTAACATTTAAGCTCCGCCCAACAGGAAGTCGGCTATTTTGGATTGTTTAAAAAATGCATGCATTGAACTTTTAAATACTCCTCCTAGAGGATGCATGCGATTGACACCAAACGTGGTAAACATGATGTCGAGACATTGTACTTGCTAAATTGCGAAGGGATTTTTGATATCTCGAACGGTTCTGCCATGGCGAGGCAACGAATTTATGGCGAATTCAGAGAAACAGGAAGTGTCTAATATCTAAGGCAAAAAATATCTTATTGTGATGCCATGCAGGGTGTTTGTTCGTCTGAAGATTCCGATCGCATCGATGTGCCTATTGTGACTCCCGGGTATAGCGCCACCACCAGGCGCCAGGAAGTGTGTCAGTCACAAAGCTGGATTTTTTTGACAGTTCCATGCGATGTTCTTTTAAATACTCCTTCTAGGATTTTCATGCGATTGACACAAGAAGTGGTCAACATGATGCCGAGACATAGTAGATGATAAATTGCGAAGGGATTTTTGATATCTCAAACGCTGTTCCCATGGCAATGCGTCAAAGTTTACTTTCATTTTAAAGTCATATTTAAGCCTTTCAGTTGACGCCGATGTTCCTTTAAATACTCCTTCTAGGACATTCATGCGATTAACACCAGAAGTAGTCAACATGATGCTGAGGCATAGTAGATGATAAATTGCGAAGGGATTTTTGATATCTCGAACGCTGTTCCCATGGCAACGCCCCAAACTTTACTTTCATTTTAAAGGCATTTTTAAGCCTTTCAGTTGATGCCGATGTTCCTTTAAATACTCCTTCTAGGATATTCATGAGATTGACACCAGAAGTGGTCAACATGATGCCGAGACATAGTAGATGATAAATTGCGAAGGGATTTTTGATATCTCAAACGCTGTTCCCATGGCAATGCGTCAAAGTTTACTTTCATTTTAAAGTCATATTTAAGCCTTTCAGTTGACGCCGATGTTCCTTTAAATACTCCTTCTAGGACATTCATGCGATTAACACCAGAAGTAGTCAACATGATGCTGAGGCATAGTAGATGATAAATTGCGAAGGGATTTTTGATATCTCGAACGCTGTTCCCATGGCAACGCCCCAAACTTTACTTTCATTTTAAAGGCATTTTTAAGCCTTTCAGTTGATGCCGATGTTCCTTTAAATACTCCTTCTAGGATATTCATGCGATTAACAACAAAGTGGTCAACATGATGCTGAGGCATAGTAGATGATAAATTGTGAAGGGATTTTTGATATCTCAAACGCTGTTCCCATGGCAACCTGTCAAGCTTTACTTTCATTTTAAAGGCATATTTATGCCTTTCCGTTTCATGCAGTTAACTTTTAAATACTCCTTCTAGGATTTTCATGCGATTGACACAAGAAGTGGTTAACATGATGCCAAGACATTGTAGATGATAAATTGCGAAGGGATTTTTGATATCTTAAACGCTGTTCCCATGACAACGTGTCAAACTTTTTACTTTCATTTTGAAGCCATATTTAAGCCTTTCAGTTGATGCCGATGTTCTTTAAAATACTCCTTCTAGGATATTCATGCGATTGACACCAAACGTGGTGATTATGATGCCAAGACATTGTAGATGATAAATTGCGAAGGGATTTTTGATATCTCAAACGCTGTTCCCATGGCAACGCGTCAAACTTTACTTTCATTTTAAAGGCATTTTTAAGCCTTTCAGTTGATGCCGATGTTCCTTTAAATACTCCTTCTAGGATATTCATGCGATTAACACCAAAAGTGGTCAACATGATGCTGAGGCATAGTAGATGATAAATTGTGAAGGGATTTTTGATATCTCAAACACTGTTCCCATGGCAACGTGTCAAACTTTACTTTCATTTTAAAGGCATATTTAAGCCTTACAGTTGCATGCAGTGAACTTTTATATACTCCTTCTAGAATAATCATGCAATTGACACCAAAAGTGGTCAACATGAAGCCGAGATATTGTAGATGATAAATTGCGAAGGGATTTTTGATATCTCAAACGCTGTTCCCATGACAACGTGTCAAACTTTTTACTTTCATTTTGAAGCCATATTTAAGCCTTTCAGTTGACGCCGATGTTCCTTTAAATACTCCTTCTAGGATATTCATGCGATTAACACCAGAAGTGGTCAACATGATGCCGAGACATTGTAGATGATAAATTGCGAAGGGATTTTTGATATCTCGAACGCTGTTCCCATGGCAACCTGTCAAACTTTACTTTCATTTTTAAGGAATATTTAAACCTTACAGCTGCATGCGGTAAACTTTTAAATACTCCTCCTGGAGAAATAATGTGATTGACTCCAGAAGTGGTCAACATAATGCTGAGACATTGTAGATGATAAATTGCGAAGGGATTTTTGATATCTCGAACGCTGTTCCCATGGCAACGCGTCAGATTTTACTTTCATTTTAAAGGCATATTTAAGCCTTTCAGTTGACGCCAATGTTCTTTTAAATACTCCTTCTAGAATATTCATGCGATTGACGCCAGAAGTGGTCAACATGATGCTGAGGCATAGTAGATGATAAATTGTGAAGGGATTTTTGATATCTCAAACGCTGTTCCCATGGCAACGTGTCAAACTTTACTTTCATTTTAAAGGCTTATTTAAGCCTTACAGTTGTATGCAGTTAACTTTTAAATACTCCTTCTAGAATAATCATGCAATTGACACCAAAAGTGTTCAACATGAAGCCGAGATATTGTAGATGATAAATTGCGAAGGGATTTTTGATATCTCAAACGCTGTTCCCATGGCAACGCGTCAAAGTTTACTTTAATTTTAAAGGCATATTTAAGCCTTACAGTTGTATGCAGTTAACTTTTAAATACTCCTTCTAGAATAATCATGCAATTGACACCAAAAGTGTTCAACATGAAGCCGAGATATTGTAGATGATAAATTGTGAAGGGATTTTTGATATCTCAAACGCTGTTCCCATGGCAACGTGTCAAACTTTACTTTCATTTTAAAGGCATATTAAGCCTTACAGTTGTATGCAGTTAACTTTTAAATACTCCTTCTAGAATAATCATGCAATTGACACCAAAAGTGTTCAACATGAAGCCGAGATATTGTAGATGATAAATTGCGAAGGGATTTTTGATATCTCAAACGCTGTTCCCATGGCAACGCGTCAAAGTTTACTTTAATTTTAAAGGCATATTTAAGCCTTTCAGTTGACGCCGATGTTCCTTTAAATACTCCTTCTAGGATATTCATGCGATTAACACCAGAATTGGTCAACATGATGCTGAGACATTGTAGATGATAAATTGCGAAGGGATTTTTGATATCTCGAACGCTGTTCCCATGGCAACGCCGCAAACTACTTTTATTTCAGGCATATTTAAGGCTCTTGGTGTGATTAGATTAACCTTAAAGTTGGCACACACATCAGAGTTGTCAGCTGTTAAGTGTGCACAAAAAGGTCAGACATAGGCGTGTCTCTTAAGTGGCTCACTAGCGCCCCTGTTTGTCTAAAATGTGGGGTTTTTGTTTTACCTACAGTCCCCAAATGGCTCAGTAAAAACATTAAAAATAGCCCACTGATGTTTACCCACGTGATGCCCTTGCCCACCGGGCATCATTTTCTCGGACGCATCGTGTAGCGGTAAAAAAACGTGCGAGGGCCCGCCATTGCTGCTTGCAGCTATATTTCTTCTTCTTCTTCTTCTTCTTCTTCTTCTTCTCCGAAATGGATCGCATTTTTGAGGGCCTAAACATACCCGAAAACTCATGAAAATTTGCACACGCGTCAGAAGTGGCGAAAATTTACATGTAGTAGAGGCGTCAGAAGTAGGCGTGTAGAAATGGCTCAATACCGCCACCTGCAAAATTTCAAGAGAACAGCCCCCCTACTACGAAAAACGTACAGACACGAAATTTGGTAGGGTCATCTATTACTCCAAGACCTACAAAAAAGTCTCGGAGCTAAGCTCTAAACCCCACAGGAAGTCAGCCATTTTGAATTTTCTCTGTCATTTTTTGACATTTCCAAGCGTCGTACTTTAACGAACTCCTCCTAGAGATTTAATCCGATCATCATCATATTTGGTCAGTATCATCTAAAGGCCTTTGCGATGCTAAATTGCGGAGCTTTTGACTTTTCATTGGAGGGCGTGTCCGTGGCGGCCTGGCAAAGTGTAATGTTTCGCCATGAAACAGGAAGCTGATGTAATTCAGGCATACATTGTCCGATCCGCCCCTGACTTCACACGTTTGATAAGGGTCCAGGCCTGAACACATCAACATGGCATAATTCAGTAACACTCATAGCGCCACCTAGAGGCAGCAGGAAATACCATGTTTGATGCTGTGACTTACTGCTCTTAGGTATTTAACCATATCAACATCATATTTCACCAGTGTAATCTCAAGACCTTGTGTGATGATAAAAAGCAACGACCTTGACTTTTCATTAAAGGGCGTGTCCGTGGCGGCCTGGCAAAGTATCGCTAAATGAATCGCATTTTGACAGGCTAAACAAGCTCAAAAAGTCATAAAACGTTGCACACACGTCAGAAGTGGCAAAAATGTACATGTGGCATAGGCGCCAGAAGTGGGCGTGCAGAAATGGCTCGATAGCGCCACCTGCAAAATTTCAAAAGAACAGCCCCGCCGCTACGAAAATCCTACAGATACGAAATTTGGTAGGGTCATATGTCACCCCAAGACCTACAAAAAAGTATCTTGGAGCGAAGCTCTAAACCTCACAGGAAGTCAGCCATTTTGAATTTTTGCTGTGATTTCTGTGCAAATTTTGTCATTTCCAGGCTTCGTACTTTAACAAACTCCTCCTAGAGATTTTGTTAGATCGTCATCATATTTGGTCAATCTCATCTAAAGGCCTTTGCGATGTTAAATTGCGGAGCTTTTGACTTTTCGTTGGAAGGTGTGTCCGTGGCGGCCTGACAAAGTTCAGCGTTTTCGCCATGAAACAGGAAGTTGTTATAACTAAGGCATACAATGTCCAATCTGCCCCACACTTCACATGTTTGATAAGAGTCTTGGCCTGAACACATTTCAATGCCAATATTCAGCTTCAGTCCTAGTGCCACCTAGAGGTAGCAGTAAATGCCTTGTTTTACGCTGTGATTCACTGTTCTCAGAGATTTAATCAAATCATTATCATATCAGGTGAGACTGATCTTAAGCCCTTTGCGATGATAAATTGCGAAGATCTTGACTTTTTGTTGAAGGGTGTGTCCGTGGCGGCCTCGCAAAGAGTGATGTTTCTCCATGAGAAAGCTGTTGTAACTCAGGCATGCAATGTCCGACCTGTCACAGACATCATACGTTTGACAAGGGTCCTGGCCTCAACACATCAATGTTACAACAATCAAATACAATCATAGCACCACCTGCTGCACAAAGGAGGTGTGGCACTTCAAAGTTCCTTTGAATATCCGCTCATATTTACCCACTGAAATTTCAATCCCCCTGGTTCATTGCATTACTAAGGCCATAGAGTGGCGGTGCACATGGTGCGAGAGCCCTTCCATCACTGCTTGCAGTTTTAATTAGGGCCCGAGCACACCAGGGTGTGAGGACCCTATTGTTTTTGCTCCGTTTATTATTATTATTCTTCTTTTTCTTCTTCTTCTTCTTCTTCTTCTTCTTCTTCTCCGAAATGGATCACATTTTTGAAGGCCTAAACATACCCGAAAACTCATGAAAATTTGCACACGCGTCAGAAGTGGCGAAAATTTACATGTAGTATAGACGTCAGAAGTGGGCGTGTAAAAATGGCTCGATAGCGCCACCTGCAAAATTTCAAGAGAACAGCCCCCCCACTACGAAAAACTTACAGATACGAAATTTGGTAGGATCATCTATTACTCCAAGACCTACAAAAAAGTCTCTTGGAGCTAAGCTCTAAACCCCACAGGAAGTCAGCCATTTTGAATTTTCTCTGTCATTTTTTGACATTTCCAAGCGTCGTACTTTAACGAACTCCTCCTAGAGATTTAATCCGATCATCATCATATTTGGTCAGTATCATCTAAAGGCCTTTGCGATGCTAAATTGCGGAGCTTTTGACTTTTCATTGGAGGGCGTGTCCGTGGCGGCCTGGCAAAGTGTAATGTTTCGCCATGAAACAGGAAGCTGATGTAATTCAGGCATACATTGTCCGATCTGCCCCTGACTTCACACGTTTGATAAGGGTCCAGGCCTGAACACATCAACATGGCATAATTCAGTTACAGTTTAGCCTGTCAAAATGCGATTCATTTAGCGATACTTTGCCAGGCCGCCACGGACACGCCCTTTACTGAAAAGTCAAGGTTGTTGCTTTTTATTATCACACAAGGTCTTGAGATTACACTGGTGAAATATGATGTTGATATGGGTAAATACCTAAGAGCAGTAAGTCACAGCGTCAAACATGGTATTTTCTGCTGCCTCTAGGTGGCGCTATGAGAAGCTCAAAAAGTCATAAAACGTTGCACACACGTCAGAAGTGGCAAAAATTTACATGTGGCATAGGCGCCAGAAGTGGGCGTGCAGAAATGGCTCGATAGCGCCACCTGCAAAATTTCAAGAGAACAGCCCCGCCGCTACGAAAATCCTACAGATACGAAATTTGGTAGGGTCATATGTCACCCCAAGACCTACAAAAAAGTCTCTTGGAGCGAAGCTCTAAACCTCACAGGAAGTCAGCCATTTTGAATTTTTGCTGTGATTTCTGTGCAAATTTTGTCATTTCCAGGCTTCGTACTTTAACGAACTCCTCCTAGAGATTTTGTTAGATCGTCATCATATTTGGTCAATCTCATCTAAAGGCCTTTGAGATGTTAAATTGCGGAGCTTTTGACTTTTCGTTGGAAGGTGTGTCCGTGGCGGCCTGACAAATTTCAGTGTTTTCGCCATGAAACAGGAAGTTGTTATAACTAAGGCATACAATGTCCAATCTGCCCCACACTTGACATGTTTGATAAGAGTCTTGGCCTGAACACATTTTAATGCCAATATTCAGCTTCAGTCCTAGCGCCACCTAGAGGTAGCAGGAAATGCCTTGTTTTACGCTGTGATTCACTGTTCTCAGAGATTTAATCAAATCATTATCATATCAGGTGAGACTGATCTTAAGCCCTTTGCGATGATAAATTGCGAAGATCTTGACTTTTCGTTGAAGGGTGTGTCCGTGGCGGCCTCGCAAAGAGTGATGTTTCGCCATTAGAAAGCTGTTGTAACTCAGGCATGCAATGTCCGACCTGTCACAGACATCATACGTTTGACAAGGGTCCTGGCCTCAACACATCAATGTTACAACAATCAATCACAATCATAGCGCCATCTGCTGCACAAAGGAGGTGTGGCACTTCAAAGTTCCTTTGAAAATCCGCCTATATTTACCCACTGAAATTTCAATCCCCCTGGTTCATTGCTTTACTAAGGCCATAGAGTGGCGGTGCACATGCGTGCGAGGGCCCTTCCATCACTGCTTGCAGTTTTAATTCTTCTTCTTCTTCTTCTTCTTCTTCTTCTTCTTCTTCTTCTCCGAAATGGATTGCATTTTTGAGGGCCTAAACATACCCGAAAACTCATGAAAATTTGCACACGCGTCAGAAGTGGCGAAAATTTACATGTAGTATAGGCGTCAGAAGTGGGCGTGTAAAAATGGCTCGATAGCGCCACCTGCAAAATTTCAAGAGAACAGCCCCCCCACTACGAAAAACTTACAGATACGAAATTTGGTAGGATCATCTATTACTCCAAGACCTACAAAAAAGTCTCTTGGAGCTAAGCTCTAAACCCCACAGGAAGTCAGCCATTTTGAATTTTCTCTGTCATTTTTTGACATTTCCAAGCGTCGTACTTTAACGAACTCCTCCTAGAGATTTAATCCGATCATCATCATATTTGGTCAGTATCATCTAAAGGCCTTTGCGATGTTAAATTGCGGAGCTTTTGACTTTTCATTGGAGGGCGTGTCCGTGGCGGCCTGGCAAAGTGTAATGTTTCGCCATGAAACAGGAAGCTGATGTAATTCAGGCATACATTGTCCGATCTGCCCCTGACTTCACACGTTTGATAAGGGTCCAGGCCTGAACACATCAACATGGCATAATTCAGTAACACTCATAGCGCCACCTAGAGGCAGCAGGAAATACCATGTTTGACGCTGTGACTTACTGCTCCTAGGTATTTAACCATATCAACATCATATTTCACCAGTGTAATCTCAAGACCTTGTGTGATGATAAAAAGCAACGACCTTGACTTTTCATTAAAGGGCGTGTCCGTGGCGGCCTGGCAAAGTATCGCTAATTGAATCGCATTTTGACAGGCTAAACAACCTCAAAAAGTCATAAAACGTTGCACACACGTCAGAAGTGGCAAAAATTTACATGTGACGTAGGCGCCAGAAGTGGGCGTGCAGAAATGGCTCGATAGCGCCACCTGCAAAATTTCAAGAGAACAGCCCCGCCGCTACGAAAATCCTACAGAAACGAAATTTGGTAGGGTCATATGTCACCCCAAGACCTACAAAAAAGTCTCTTGGAGTGAAGCTCTAAACCTCACAGGAAGTCAGCCATTTTGAATTTTTGCTGTGATTTCTGGGCAAATTTTTGTCATTTCCAGGCTTCGTACTTTAACGAACTCCTCCTAGAGATTTTGTCAGATCGTCATCATATTTGGTCAATCTCATCTAAAGGCCTTTGCGATGTTAAATTGCGGAGCTTTTGACTTTTCGTTGGAAGGTGTGTCCGTGGCGGCCTGACAAATTTCAGCGTTTTCGCCATGAAACAGGAAGTTGTTATAACTAAGGCATACAATGTCCAATCTGCCCCACACTTCACATGTTTGATAAGAGTCTTGGCCTGAACACATTTCAATGCCAATATTCAGCTTCAGTCCTAGCGCCACCTAGAGGTAGCAGGAAATGCCTTGTTTTACGCTGTGATTCACTGTTCTCAGTGTTACGAGTGAAGCTCCTGCTTCGCTCCTCGATCACCACTAGAGGGAGCCAGCCCCTGGGTATTAGTGTTATTCAGACTACGTTTCCCATGAGCCCACATACCTGAACTGATTTCGCCTGCACCTGATTCCCATCACTCTGCCTATTTAAGACTCTTAGCAATGGGCTCTCTTTGCGAAGTCTTGATTTGCTCTGGCATCATTTCTAAGCGTTATTATTCTGTCTGATTACCCCGTGCCTACTTTGGAGTGTTTATTGACTATTCTGATTGTCTGCCGCCTGCCCCGACATCTGCTTGTGTTTTGACTATTCTTTGCCCGCTGCCTGCCTTGACATCTGCCTGTTTACTCACTACGAGATTGCCTTACCCTCCATATATGTGTTTGCTGGTGTTTGACCCTGCCTGTACGACAACGAGTGAAATAAAGTTTGCAAATGGATCCTCAGCCTACTGGAGCTTCATTACAGAAGACTTCGCCGCAAAGCGATCCAGCGACCGTCTCTCAAATCACTACGGAGTTGTCGGTTCAAGCTCACCAGCTAGCAGCACAACAACAACAACTCGGACACCTTAGCACCGTAACCGAGGAGTTGGTTAGGACTTTACAAAGGTTACAGATCTCTCCGTCCGCAGCGACGAATGCTTCATCGAGCGGAAGTGCTCATTCAGCATCAGCTACTGTGAACCCTCGATTAGCCTTTCCTGAGAAGTTCAACGGTGATCCAGCCAAATGTAAGGGCTTCTTATTACAATGCTCTCTGTTTGTCTCGCAACAACCGGGTTTATACCCCACGCATGCAAGCCGAATCGCATTTGTGTGCAATTTACTCACTGATAAAGCGTTGGACTGGGCTACTGCCGTTTGGAAGGACGACGGCTCGATTTTCCCTACCTTTGAGGTTTTCTTGGCTAAATTTCGAGAGGTGTTTGAACATACTGCCGGAGGAGAGAATGCAGGTGAGCGTCTCATTACCATTAGTCAGGGTGATCGCATAGCTGCGGATTATGCTTTGGAGTTTCGCACACTCGCTGCTCAGACTGGGTGGCCCGAAGGCCCTTTAAAACTGATGTATCGACGCGGATTAAACCACGAATTGCAAGCGGAATTGGCCTGCCGTGATGAGGGGAGAGATTTAGCAGCATTTATTGACTTATCTATCCAGATAGATAACCTAATCCGGTCCCGTCGTCATTACACTCAGCCCAGTTTCTTCCCGACTCCCTCCGAACCCATGCAGCTGGGTTATACTCATCTCACTCAGGAGGAGAGAGATCGAAGGATTAAGAATAATCTGTGCCTGTACTGTGGTAAACCTGGACACGTTCTGGCTACCTGTCCCACCAGACCTCCTCCTCGCAAAACCACCATGGTGAGTGCTTTAATTCATTCCTCTCAACGTAACATAGAAGTCCCAGTTCAAATAGTCACTGATGAAGGATGTATCTCTACCTCTGCTTTAATTGACTCTGGAGCTGCAGGAAATTTCATGTCCCAAAGTTTTGCTCACTGTCATAATCTACAATTAACATCTTGTCCATCTCATTTAACAGTCGAGACGATAGACGGAAAACCCATTGGAGAGGGGAATATTGAGTACTGTACCGGCAAAATTCACTTACAAGTTGGATCTCTGCATCACGAACACATCACCTTTTACATCATCCCCTCTCAACATTATTCAGTAATTCTAGGACTGCCATGGCTGGAGGAACACAACCCCCACATTTCATGGAGGGAACACCAAATAGTTAAGTGGAGCGATAAATGTCTCTCAACCTGCCTGTCATCCATTCATCCTGTTACTTCCCTTAACACTATCATTACATCTGAGGATTTTGCAACATGTAAACTACCTCCAGAATATGCTGACCTCAGTAGAGCCTTTAGCAAAGAGGGCGCGTCTCAATTACCACCACATCGCCCAAACGACTGTAGTATCGAGCTGTTACCAGGCACCATACCACCTAGGGGGCGAATTTTCCCTCTCTCTCAACCTGAAACCGAGGCCATGAACAAATACATTGAGGAGGAACTAGCTAAGGGATTCATCCGTCACTCCGTCTCTCCTGCGTCATCTAGTTTTTTCTTTGTGAAGAAGAAGGATGGCACTCTTCGACCATGCATCGACTACCGAGCTCTCAATGATATCTCGGTAAAATTCAGGTACCCACTACCACTAGTTCCAGCAGCCCTAGAGCAATTACGTACGGCAAAATTCTTCACCAAGCTTGACTTGCGATGTGCTTACAACCTTATTCGTATCAAGGAAGGAGACGAGTGGAAAACAGCCTTTTCTACTAAATCTGGTCACTACGAATACTTAGTGATGCCCTTCGGCCTTTCTGTCAGTCCCTCTGTCTTCCAGTCTTTCATCAATGATGTGTTTCGAGACATGTTGGACCGGTGGGTCATTACCTACATCGACGATATTTTAGTATACTCCAGTAACCTTGAAGAACACATCCAACATGTAAGAACAGTATTAAAGCGTCTCATTCAATACCAACTGTATGCCAAAGCGGAGAAGTGTGAGTTTCATCAGACGTCAACATCATATTTAGGATACATCATATCATCGGATGGAGTTGCAATGGATGAATCTAAAGTCAAAGCTGTACTCGATTGGCCCAGACCGCAAACCCTTAAGGAAATACAACGCTTCCTGGGATTTGCTAACTTCTACAGACGCTTCATCCGTAATTTCAGTACTGTAGCAGCCCCTCTCACCGCCATGACCAAACGCTCAACGTCCCGCCTCTCTTGGTCTCCTCAAGCTCTAGATGCCTTTCAGGAATTAAAGAAAAGATTCACATCTGCACCAATCCTTCATCATCCCAATCCAAACCTACCTTTCATTGTCGAAATAGATGCTTCCAACATCGGTATTGGTGCCATTCTTTCACAACGTCACGGATCACCTGCCAAAATGCACCCTTGTGCTTTCTTCTCACGCAAACTCTCAGCTGCAGAACGCAACTATGATGTGGGCGACCGTGAATTACTGGGCATGAAGGCCGCTTTCGAAGAATGGAGGCACTGGTTAGAAGGGGCTCAGAATCCTTTTACAGTTCTCACTGATCACAAAAACCTGGAATATCTTCGGATCGCTAAGAGAATGAACCCCCGACAGGCAAGATGGTCGATGTTTTTTACCCGCTTCAACTTTTCAGTCACGTATATACCGGGATCAAAGAACACTAAGGCTGACGCTTTGTCTCGCTGCTATGAGGACTCCGACCCACCCAACCCTCCCAGAAACATCATCTCTGAGACCCTCATTCTTTCCCCCATCCAGTGGGATATCATGACAGAGATCAACCAGGCTAATGCTCAATCTCCACCACCAGCTCAATGTCCCCTCAACAAAACCTTCGTAAGCGAACCTATCCGTGAGAAGCTCATCAGACTGATTCACTCATCACCCAGCACAGGTCACCCAGGTATTACAGGCACCCTTAATATACTACAGGAGAAATTTTGGTGGTCATCCATGTCTAAGGACACCATTGCTTTCGTCAATAACTGCTACACCTGTAATACATCCAAATCCTCCCATCAGCGACCTGCCGGACTACTACAACCTCTCCTCATTCCACAACGCCCCTGGTCGCACATAGCGATAGATTTTGTCACTGATCTCCCCAAGTCCAACAATCACACAGTCATTCTGACAGTAGTGGACAGATTTTCTAAAGCCTGTCGGCTCATTCCCCTACCCAAACTCCCCACGGCTTTTCAAACAGCTGAAACCTTATGCAACTGGGTCTTTCGATTTTATGGACTTCCCGAAGACATTGTATCCGACCGAGGGCCACAGTTTACCTCTAAGGTATGGTCTGCCTTTTTTAAACAGTTAAATGTCAATATCAGTCTCACATCAGGATATCACCCACAATCCAATGGACAAACTGAAAGGATGAACCAGGAACTTACTCGCTTTCTCCGCTCGTATTGCAACCAGAACCAACAGGACTGGAGCAGATATTTAATGTGGGCCGAATATGCACAGAACTCACTAACCAAATCCTCTACGGGGTTAACTCCCTTCAAGTGTATCTTAGGATTTCAACCTCCCTTCTTTTCTTGGTCTGATGAACACTCTAATCTACCCGCCATTAACGACTGGTTTCAAAGAAGCGAAGAGACCTGGGAACAAGCTCATCACCATCTCCAACGAGCCGTCAGGAGACAAAAGGTTCAGGCCGATCGCCACCGCAGAGCCAATCCCGAGTACAGACCCGGACAGTGGGTCTGGCTATCCACCAGAGACCTGCGTCTCAAACTACCCTGCAAGAAACTCAGTCCCAGGTATGTGGGTCCTTTCAAAATCTCTAAACAAATAACTCCTGTATCATTTCGTTTAAATTTGCCTCCCACTTATCGCATCTCTCCTACATTTCATGTTTCTCTGCTGAAACCCGCTGGTGGTCCGAGGGAGGAGCAGGAGGACACGACCACTGGGCAGGATCCCCAGCCCCTGCGCATAGATGGTGAGGAGGCTTATCTGGTCCACGACCTCCTCGATTCCAGACGTCGGGGTAATAAATTACAATATCTGGTCGATTGGGAAGGGTACGGTCCCGAGGAACGATCTTGGGTGGAGGTCAGAGATATCCTTGACCCATCACTCATCACACAATTTCACCGAGACAATCCTGGGAAGCCGGCCCCTCGACCTCGTGGTAGACCCCGGCGTCATCCGCCTCCTCGCTTCGGGAGCCGCTCGCAGG
This sequence comes from Paramisgurnus dabryanus, assembly GCF_030506205.2. NCBI lineage: Eukaryota > Metazoa > Chordata > Actinopteri > Cypriniformes > Cobitidae > Paramisgurnus > Paramisgurnus dabryanus. The sequence goes on along the minus strand of NC_133341.1, from coordinate 3,439,558 downwards.
GGGGGGGTTCTGTTACGAGTGAAGCTCCTGCTTCGCTCCTCGATCACCACTAGAGGGAGCCAGCCCCTGGGTATTAGTGTTATTCAGACTACGTTTCCCATGAGCCCACATACCTGAACTGATTTCGCCTGCACCTGATTCCCATCACTCTGCCTATTTAAGACTCTTAGCAATGGGCTCTCTTTGCGAAGTCTTGATTTGCTCTGGCATCATTTCTAAGCGTTATTATTCTGTCTGATTACCCCGTGCCTACTTTGGAGTGTTTATTGACTATTCTGATTGTCTGCCGCCTGCCCCGACATCTGCTTGTGTTTTGACTATTCTTTGCCCGCTGCCTGCCTTGACATCTGCCTGTTTACTCACTACGAGATTGCCTTACCCTCCATATATGTGTTTGCTGGTGTTTGACCCTGCCTGTACGACAACGAGTGAAATAAAGTTTGCAAATGGATCCTCAGCCTACTGGAGCTTCATTACACTCAGAGATTTAATCAAATCATTATCATATCAGGTGAGACTGATCTTAAGCCCTTTGCGATGATAAATTGCGGAGATCTTGACTTTTCGTTGAAGGGCGTGTCCGTGGCGGCCTCGCAAAGAGTGATGTTTCTCCATGAGAAAGCTGTTGTAACTCAGGCATGCAATGTCCGACCTGTCACAGACATCATACGTTTGACAAGGGTCCTGGCCTCAACACATCAATGTTACAACAATCAAATACAATCATAGCGCCACCTGCTGCACAAAGGAGGTGTGGCACTTCAAAGTTCCTTTGAATATCCGCCTATATTTACCCACTGAAATTTTAATCCCCCTGGTTCATTGCTTTACTAAGGCCATAGAGTGGCGGTGCACATGCGTGCGAGGGCCCTTCCATCACTGCTTGCAGTTTTAATTAGGGCCCGAGCACACCAGGGTGTGAGGACCCTATTGTTTTTGCTCCGTTTATTATTATTATTCTTCTTCTTCTTCTTCTTCTTCTTCTTCTCCGAAATGGATCGCATTTTTGAGGGCCTAAACATACCCGAAAACTCATGAAAATTTGCACACGCGTCAGAAGTGGCGAAAATTTACATGTAGTATAGGCGTCAGAAGTGGGCGTGTAAAAATGGCTCGATAGCGCCACCTGCAAAATTTCAAGAGATCAGCCCCCCCACTACGAAAAACTTACAGATACGAAATTTGGTAGGATCATCTATTACTCCAAGACCTACAAAAAAGTCTCTTGGAGCTAAGCTCTAAACCCCACAGGAAGTCAGCCATTTTGAATTTTCTCTGTCATTTTTTGACATTTCCAAGCGTCGTACTTTAACGAACTCCTCCTAGAGATTTAATCCGATCATCATCATATTTGGTCAGTATCATCTAAAGGCCTTTGCGATGCTAAATTGCGGAGCTTTTGACTTTTCATTGGAGGGCGTGTCCGTGGCGGCCTGGCAAAGTGTAATGTTTCGCCATGAAACAGGAAGCTGATGTAATTCAGGCATACATTGTCCGATCTGCCCCTGACTTCACACGTTTGATAAGGGTCCAGGCCTGAACACATCAACATGGCATAATTCAGTAACACTCATAGCGCCACCTAGAGGCAGCAGGAAATACCATGTTTGACGCTGTGACTTACTGCTCTTAGGTATTTAACCATATCAACATCATATTTCACCAGTGTAATCTCAAGACCTTTTGTGATGATAAAAAGCAACGACCTTGACTTTTCATTAAAGGGCGTGTCCGTGGCGGCCTGGCAAAGTATCGCTAATTGAATCGCATTTTGACAGGCTAAACAAGCTCAAAAAGTCATAAAACGTTGCACACACGTCAGAAGTGGCAAAAATTTACATGTGGCATAGGCGCCAAAAGTGGGCGTGCAGAAATGGCTCGATAGCGCCACCTGCAAAATTTCAAGAGAACAGCCCCGCCGCTACGAAAATCCTACAGAAACGAAATTTGGTAGGGTCATATATCACCCCAAGACCTACAAAAAAGTCTCTTGGAGCGAAGCTCTAAACCTCACAGGAAGTCAGCCATTTTTAATTTTTGCTGTGATTTCTGTGCAAATTTTGTCATTTCCAGGCTTCGTACTTTAACGAACTCCTCCTAGAGATTTTGTCAGATCGTCATCATATTTGGTCAATCTCATCTAAAGGCCTTTGCGATGTTAAATTGCGGAGCTTTTGACTTTTCGTTGGAAGGTGTGTCCGTGGCGGCCTGACAAAGTTCAGCGTTTTCGCCATGAAACCGGAAGTTGTTATAACTAAGGCATACAATGTCCAATCTGCCCCACACTTCACATGTTTGATAAGAGTCTTGGCCTGAACACATTTCAATGCCAATATTCAGCTTCAGTCCTAGCGCCACCTAGAGGTAGCAGGAAATGCCTTGTTTTACGCTGTGATTCACTGTTCTCAGAGATTTAATCAAATCATTATCATATCAGGTGAGACTGATCTTAAGCCCTTTGCGATGATAAATTGCGAAGATCTTGACTTTTCGTTGAAGGGCGTGTCCGTGGCGGCCTCGCAGAGTGATGTTTCGCCATGAGAAAGCTGTTGTAACTCAGGCATGCAATGTCCGACCTGTCACAGACATCATACGTTTGACAAGGGTCCTGGCCTCAACACATCAATGTTACAACAATCAATTACAATATAGCGCCACCTGCTGCACAAAGGAGTTGTGGCACATCAAAGTTCCTTTGAATACCCGCCTATATTTACCCACTGAAATTTCAATCCCCCTGGTTCATTGCTTTACTAAGGCCATAGAGTGGCGGTGCACATGCGTGCGAGGGCCCTTCCATCACTGCTTGCAGTTTTAATTATTATTCTTATTCTTCTTCTCCGAAATGGATCGCATTTTTGAGGGTCTAAACATACTCGAAAACTCATGAAAATTTGCACACGCGTCCGAAGTGGCGAAAATTTACATGTAGTATAGGCGTCAGAAGTGGGCGTATAAAAATGGCTCGATAGCGCCACCTGCAAAATTTCAAGAGAACAGCCCCCCCACTACGAAAAACATACAGATACGAAATTTGGTAGGGTCATATATCACCCCAAGACCTACAAAAAAGTCTCTTGGAGCGAAGCTCTAAACCTCACAGGAAGTCAGCCATTTTTAATTTTTGCTGTGATTTCTGTGCAAATTTTGTCATTTCCAGGCTTCGTACTTTAACGAACTCCTCCTAGAGATTTTGTCAGATCGTCATCATATTTGGTCAATTACATCTAAAGGCCTTTGCGATGTTAAATTGCAGAGCTTTTGACTTTTCGTTGGAAGGTGTGTCCGTGGCGGCCTGACAAAGTTCAGCGTTTTCGCCGTGAAACAGGAAGTTGTTATAACTAAGGCATACAATGTCCAATCTGCCCCACACTTAACACGTTTGATAAGAGTCTTGGCCTGAACACATTTTAATGCCAATATTCAGCTTCAGTCCTAGCGCCACCTAGAGGTAGCAGGAAATGCCTTGTTTTACGCTGTGATTCACTGTTCTCAGAGATTTAATCAAATCATTATCATATCAGGTGAGACTGATCTTAAGCCCTTTGCGATGATAAATTGCGAAGATCTTGACTTTTCGTTGAAGGGCGTGTCCGTGGCGGCCTCGCAAAAAGTGATGTTTCGCCATTAGAAAGCTGTTGTAACTCAGGCATGCAATGTCCGACCTGTCACAGACATCATACGTTTGACAAGGGTCCTGGCCTCAACACATCAATGTTACAACAATCAATCACAATCATAGCGCCATCTGCTGCACAAAGGAGGTGTGGCACTTCAAAGTTCCTTTGAATATCCGCCTATATTTACCCACTGAAATTTCAATCCCCCTGGTTCATTGCTTTACTAAGGCCATAGAGTGGCGGTGCACATGCATGCGAGGGCCCTTGCATCACTGCTTGCAGTTTTAATTAGGGCCCGAGCACCGAGGAGCAGGCCAGAATGGCCTGCACCGTGGGTGCAAAGCCCTATTGTTTTTGCTTCGTTTATTATTATTAGGGCCCGAGCACACCAGGGTGTGAGGACCCTATTGTTTTTGCTCCGTTTATTAGGGCCCGAGCACACTGGGGTGTGAGGACCCTATTGTTTTTGCTCCGTTTATTATTATTTTTCTTCTTCTTCTTCTTCTTCTTCTTCTTCTTCTTCTTCTTCTCCGAAATGGATCGCATTTTTGAATGCCTAAATATACCCGAAAACTCATGAAAATTTGCACACGCGTCAGAAGTGGCGAAAATTTACATGTAGTATAGGCGTCAGAAGTGGGTGTGTAAAAATGGCTCTATAGCGCCACCTGCAAAATTTCAAGAGAACAGCCCCCCCACTACGAAAAACTTACAGATACGAAATTTGGTAGGATCATCTATCACTCCAAGACCTACAAAAAAGTATCTTGGAGCAAAGCTCTAAACCCCACAGGAAGTCGGACATTTTTAATTTTCTCTGTCATTTTTTGACATTTCCAAGCGTCGTACTTTAACGAACTCCTCCTAGAGATTTAATCCGATCATCATCATATTTGGTCAGTATCTTCTTAAGGCCTTTGCGATGCTAAATTGCGGAGCTTTTGACTTTTCGTTGGAGGGCGTGTCTGTGGCGGCCTTGCAAAATGTAATGTTTCGCCATGAAACAGGAAGCTGATGTGATTCAGGCATGCATTGTCCGATCTGCCCCTGACTTCACAGGTTTGATAAGGGTCCAGGCCTGAACACATCAACATGGCATAATTCAGTAACACTCATAGCGCCACCTAGAGGCAGCAGGAAATACCATGTTTTACGCTGTGACTTACTACTCTTAGGTATTTAACCATATCAACATCATATTTCACCAGTGTAATCTCAAGACCTTGTGTGATGATAAAAAGCAACGACCTTGACTTTTCATTAAAGGGCGTGTCCGGGGCGGCCTCGCAAAGTATCGCTGAATGAATCGCATTTTGACAAGCTAAACAAGCTCAAAAAGTCATAAAACGTGGCACACACGTCAGAAGGGGCAAAAATTTACATGTGGCGTAGGCGACAGAAGTGGGCGTGTAGAAATGGCTCGATAGCGCCACCTGCAAAATTTCAAGAGAACAGCCCCGCCGCTACAAAAAACCTACAGATACGAAATTTAGTAGGGCCATCTATCACCCCAAGACCTACAAAAAAGTCTCTAGGAGTGAAGCTCTAAACCCCACAGGAAGTCGGCCATTTTGAATTTTTGCTGTGATTTCTGTGCAAATTTTGTCATTTCCAGGCTTCGTACTTTAACGAACTCCTCCTAGAGATTTTGTTAGATCGTCATCATATTTGGTCAATCTCATCTAAAGGCCTTTGCGATGTTAAATTGCGGAGCTTTTGACTTTTCGTTGGAAGGTGTGTCCGTGGCGGCCTGACAAAGTTCAGCATTTTCGCCATGAAACAGGAAGTTGTTATAACTAAGGCATACAATGTCAAATCTGCCCCACACTTCACATGTTTGATAAGAGTCTTGGCCTGAACACATTTCAATGCCAATATTCAGCTTCAGTCCTAGCGCCACCTAGAGGTAGCAGGAAATGCCTTGTTTTATGCTGTGATTCACTGTTCTCAGAGATTTAATCAAATCATTATCATATCAGGTGAGACTGATCTTAAGCCCTTTGCGATGATAAATTGCGAAGATCTTGACTTTTCGTTGAAGGGCGTGTCCGTGGCGGCCTCGCAAAGAGTGATGTTTCGCCATGAGAAAGCTGTTGTAACTCAGGCATGCAATGTCCGACCTGTCACAGACATCATACGTTTGACAAGGGTCCTGGCCTCAACACATCAATGTTACAACAATCAATTACAATCATAGCGCCACCTGCTGCACAAAGGAGGTGTGGCACTTCAAAGTTCCTTTGAATATCCGCCTATATTTACCCACTGAAATTTCAATCCCCCTGGTTCATTGCTTTACTAAGGCCATAGAGTGGCGGTGCACATGTGTGCGAGGGCCCTTCCATCACTGCTTGCAGTTTTAATTATTATTATTCTTCTTCTTCTTCTTCTTCTTCTTCTTCTTCTCCGAAATGGATCGCATTTTTGAGGGCCTAAACATACCCGAAAACTCATGAAAATTTGCACACGCGTCAGAAGTGGCGAAAATTTACATGTAGTAGAGGCGTCAGAAGTGGGCGTGTAGAAATGGCTCAATAGCGCCACCTGCAAAATTTCAAGAGAACAGCCCCCCTACTACGAAATACGTACAGACACGAAATTTGGTAGGGTCATCTATTACTCCAAGACCTACAAAAAAGTCTCTCGGAGCTAAGCTCTAAACCCCACAGGAAGTCAGCCATTTTGAATTTTCTCTGTCATTTTTTGACATTTCCAAGCGTCGTACTTTAACGAACTCCTCCTAGAGATTTAATCCGATCATCATCATATTTGGTCAGTATCATCTAAAGGCCTTTGCGATGCTAAATTGCGGAGCTTTTGACTTTTCATTGGAGGGCGTGTCCGTGGCGGCCTGGCAAAGTGTAATGTTTCGCCATGAAACAGGAAGCTGATGTAATTCAGGCATACATTGTCCGATCCGCCCCTGACTTCACACGTTTGATAAGGGTCCAGGCCTGAACACATCAACATGGCATAATTCAGTAACACTCATAGCGCCACCTAGAGGCAGCAGGAAATACCATGTTTGATGCTGTGACTTACTGCTCTTAGGTATTTAACCATATCAACATCATATTTCACCAGTGTAATCTCAAGACCTTGTGTGATGATAAAAAGCAAAGACCTTGACTTTTCATTAAAGGGCGTGTCCGTGGCGGCCTGGCAAAGTATCGCTAAATGAATCGCATTTTGACAGGCTAAACAAGCTCAAAAAGTCATAAAACGTTGCACACACGTCAGAAGTGGCAAAAATTTACATGTGGCATAGGCGCCAGAAGTGGGCGTGCAGAATTGGCTCGATAGCGCCACCTGCAAAATTTCAAGAGAACAGCCCCGCCGCTACGAAAATCCTACAGATACGAAATTTGGTAGGGTCATATGTCACCCCAAGACCTACAAAAAAGTCTCTTGGAGCGAAGCTCTAAACCTCACAGGAAGTCAGCCATTTTGAATTTTTGCTGTGATTTCTGTGCAAATTTTGTCATTTCCAGGCTTCGTACTTTAACGAACTCCTCCTAGAGATTTTGTTAGATCGTCATCATATTTGGTCAATCTCATCTAAAGGCCTTTGCGATGTTAAATTGCGGAGCTTTTGACTTTTCGTTGGAAGGTGTGTCCGTGGCGGCCTGACAAAGTTCAGCTTTTCGCCATGAAACAGGAAGTTGTTATAACTAAGGCATACAATGTCCAATCTGCCCCACACTTCACATGTTTGATAAGAGTCTTGGCCTGAACACATTTCAATGCCAATATTCAGCTTCAGTCCTAGCGCCACCTAGAGGTAGCAGGAAATGCCTTGTTTTACACTGTGATTCACTGTTCTCAGAGATTTAATCAAATCATTATCATATCAGGTGAGACTGATCTTAAGCCCTTTGCGATGATAAATTGCGAAGATCTTGACTTTTCGTTGAAGGGCGTGTCGGTGGCGGCCTCGCAAAGAGTGATGTTTCGCCATGAGAAAGCTGTTGTAACTCAGGCATGCAATGTCCGACCTGTCACAGACATCATACGTTTGACAAGGGTCCTGGCCTCAACACATCAATGTTACAACACTCAAATACAATCATAGCGCCACCTGCTGCACAAAGGAGGTGTGGCACTTCAAAGTTCCTTTGAATATCCGCTTATATTTACCCACTGAAATTTCAATCCCCCTGGTTCATTGCTTTACTAAGGCCATATAGTGGCGGTGCACATGCGTGCGAGGGCCCTTCCATCACTGCTTGCAGTTTTAATTATTATTCTTATTCTTCTTCTCCGAAATGAATCGCATTTTTGAGCGGCTAAACATACTCGAAAACTCATGAAAATTTGCACACGCGTCAAAAGTGGCGAAAATTTACATGTAGTATAGGCGTCAGAAGTGGCCGTCTAAAAATGGCTCGATAGCGCCACCTGCAAAATTTCAAGAGAACAGCCCCCCCCCTACGAAAAACATACAGATACGAAATTTGGTAGGATCATCTATCACCCCAAAACTTACAAAAAAGTCTCTTGAAGCTAAGCTCTAAACCCCACAGGAAGTCGGCCATTTTGAATTTTTGCTGTGATTTCTGTGCAAATTTTGTCATTTCCAGGCTTCGTACTTTAACGAACTCCTCCTACAGATTTTATCAGATCGTCATCATATTTTGTCAATCTCATCTAAAGGCCTTTGCGATGTTAAATTGCGGAGCTTTTGACTTTTCGTTGGAGCGTGTGTCCGTGGCGGCCTGACAAAGTTCAGCATTTTCGCCATGAAACAGGAAGTTGTCATAACTAAGGCATACAATGTCCAATCTGCCCCACACTTCACATGTTTGATAAGAGTCTTGGCCTGAACACATTTCAATGCCAATATTCAGCTTCAGCCATAGCGCCACCTAGAGGTAGCAGGAAATGCCTTGTTTTACGCTGTGATTTACTGCTCTTAGAGATTTAATGAAATCATCATCATATCTGGTCAGACTGATCTTAAGCCCTTTGCGATGATAATTAGCGAAGATCTTGACTTTTCGTGTAAGGGCGTGTCCGTGGCAGCCTGGCAAAGTGTGATGTTTCGCCATGAAACAGGAAGCTGTTGTAATTCAGGCATACATTGTTCGATCTGCCCCAGACTTCACACGTTTGTTAGGGGTCCCGGCCGGAACATGTCAATATAACAATAAACAGGTACATTCATAGCGCCACCTACTGCACACAGGCGTTGTGGCACATAAATTTTCCTTTGAATATCCACCTATATTTACCCACTTTAATTCTTATCCCCCTGGTTCACTGCTTTACTAATGCCATAGGGTAGCGGTGCACATGCGTGCGAGGGCCCTTCCATCGCTGCTTGCAGCTTTAATTATTATTATTTTCCGAAATGAATCGCATTTTTGAAGGCCTAAACATTCTCAAAAACTCATGAAATTTTGCACACGCGTCAGAAGTGGTGAAAATTTACATGTGGTATAGGCGTCAGAAGTGGGCGTGTAGAAATGGCTCGATAGCGCCACCTGCAAAATTTCAAAAGAACAGCCCCCCCACTACGAAAAACGTACAGATACGAAATTTTGTAGGATCATCTATCACCCCAAGACCTACAAAAAAGTCTCTTGGAGCGAAGCTCTTAACCCCACAGGAAGTCAGCCATTTTGAATTTTCTCTGTTATTTTTTGACATTTCCAAGCGTCGTACTTTAACGAACTCCTCCTAGCGATTTAATCCGATCATTATCATATTTGGTCAGTCTCATCTAAAGGCCTTTGCGATGCTAAATTGCGGAGATCTTGACTTTTCGTGGGAGGGTGTGTCCGTGGCGGCCTGACAAAGTTCGACATTTTCGCCATGAAACAGGAAGTTGTTATAACTCAGGCATACAATGTCCAATCTGCTCCACACTTCACATGTTTGATAAGGGTCCAGGCCTGAACACATTTTAATGCCAATATTCAGCTTCAGTCATAGCGCCACCTAGAGGTAGCAGGAAATGCCATGTTTTACGCTGTGATTTACTGCTCTTAGAGATTTAATCAAATCGTCATCATATCTGGTCAGACTGATGTTAAGCCCTTTGCCATGATAAATTGTGAAGATCTTGACTTTTCGTTGAAGGGCGTGTCCGTGGCAGCCTGGCAAAGTGTGATATTTCGCCATGAAACAGGAAGCTGTTGTATTTCAGGCATACATTATCTGATCTGCCCCCGACTTCACAAGTTTGATAAGGGTCCCGGCCTGAACACGTCAATATAACAATAATCAGGTACAGTCATAGCGCCACCTGCTGCACACAGGCGGTGTGGCACATTTTTTGTTCTTTGAATATCCACCTATATTTACCCACTTTAATTCATATCGCCCTGGTTCACTGCTTAACTAATGCCATAGGGTGGCGGTGCACATGCGTGCGAGGGCCCTTCCATCGCTGCTTGCAGCTTTAATTATTATTCTTATTCTTCTTCTCCGAAATGGATCGCATTTTTGAGGGGCTAAACATACTCGAAAACTCATGAAAATTTGCACACGCGTCAGAAGTGGCGAAAATTTACATGTAGTATAGGCGTCAGAAGTGGGCGTCTAAAAATGTCTCGATAGCGCCACCTGCAAAATTTCAAGGGACAGCCCCCCCACTACAAAAAACATACAAATACGAAATTTGGTAGGATCATCTATCACCCCAAAACGTACAAAAATGTCTCTTGAAGCTAAACTCTAAACCCCACAGGAAGTCGGCCATTTTGAATTTTTGCTGTGATTTCTGTGCAAATTTTGTCATTTTCAGACTTCGTACTTTAACAAACTCCTCCTACAGATTTTATCAGATCGTCATCATATTTGGTCAATATCATCTAAAGGCCTTTGCGATGTTAAATTGCGCAGCTTTTGACTTTTCGTTGGAGGGTGTGTCCGTGGCGGCCTGACAAAGTTCAGCATTTTCGCCATGAAACAGGAAGTTTTTATAACTAAGGCATATAATGTCCAATCTGCCCCACACTTCACATGTTTGATAAGAGTCTTGGCCTGAACACATTTCAATGCCAATATTCAGCTTCAGTCCTAGTGCCACCTAGAGGTAGCAGGAAATGCCTTGTTTTACGCTGTGATTTACTGCTCTTAGAGATTTAATAAAATCATCATCATATCTGGTCAGACTGATCTTAAGCCCTTTGCGATGATAATTAGCGAAGATCTTGACTTTTCGTTGAAGGGCAGCCTGGCAAAGTGTGATGTTTCGCCATGAAACAGGAAGCTGTTGTAATTCATACATACATGGTCCGATCTGCCCCTGACTTCACACGTTTCATAAGGGTCCCGGCCTGAACATGTCAATATAACAATAATCAGGTACAGTCACAGCGCCACCTACTGCACACAGGCGTTGTGGCACATCAAATTTCCTTCCCATACAAAAATGTAATATATGGCCATATATGTACTTATATTTTACATAGTATGACATATATCTATACATATATTTGACTTATCTGAGAACACAATATATGCCTGCAACATATATGTACATTTATATGTCCAAACATGTGAAAAAAATATTTGGTTTCATCAATATATGATACCATATATCTGCATATATTACAGTATAGTATTGGTTTCTCGCATATATGGACAATATTAATTATAAATATGTGACATACATATTTGTTTTCCACATATCTATACATATATTTGACTTATCTGAGAACACAATATATGCCTGCAACATATATGAACATTTATATGTCCAAACATGTGAAAAAAATATTTGGTGTCATCAATATATGATACCATATATCTGCATATATTACAGTATAGTATTGGTTTCTTGCATATATGGACAACATTAATTATAAATATGTGACATACATATTTTTTTCCACATATTTAATAAATGTATGTAAACATACATGCATGTGATACTGATGCATTTTTAAAGCTGTGGCATATGGTTATGGTACTTTGTGGATGTATTTAGCATTATTGTATTAAAAATACTATATTATGAAGTCCTGTTAGTTTTGTGACCTAAAGACCCCCCCCCCCAGGATCACCAACAGACAGGTTTTTGCTTTTATACAGCAAGTAAAAATTATCTGGTCGGATCATCTTTAAATATGTAAGTGAGTGTTCAAGAAGATTTGAAATGTATGATCATTATGGGGAATCAACAGCTATTTTAATTACTTTGAACAAAAATGACTGCGTTCAGAAAACTGCCAACTAAGTCTGTGTATATTAACAAACAGTGATAAGTTGATACTGATTATTATTAATAATCACAAATCAATTACATTATTATTTTTATTTTATTATTTTAGTTTAGTTTAGTTTTTTATTTTATTTGTGCAGGGATTGGTAAAGTTAATAAATAAATAAATAACCTAATGTTATTTTTTTTGCTTGCTTTTATATCTTTTAGTATAGTGTTTGTTAAGCGAATTTACATATTATTATTATTATTAAATCGTGTTAAATGTATTGCTGCCTATTGAATGCGCTACACCCAGTCCAGTAGGAGGCGCTAATTACCCTTCAGTTGCCAACCGCCACACAGGCCAAAAGCGCAGAAGAACAAAAATGACCGGGAAAATCTGACAGGACTGAGAAGAGGATAACGGCACAGCGGGGTTTTAGAAGTAAGTTTAAAATATTTAATATATTTTGCATAAGTTTCTTGCTGTCTAGTTTGTTACAGCCTAATTAGTCATTACTGTTAGGGGAGGTTTGCAAGTTTTTGTCGTAGTAATCTTGTAGCTTGCGGTTTACTATGGTTTGATCCTTAATTTTTCTTGGGTGTTTTTGTAAATATGTCTTAATTTAATGTTATTGCACAATGCACAAAACTGTTCAGAATCTTTCAGTTTATATTACTCTGGTTAACCTTATGAAGCATGTTCTTAAAGGAACAGTGATTAATAAGGCACTTATTTATGCAGTTAATTCATAATTTACAAAATACGATTTGTTTAAAACAGTCACTTGAGAAATAATTCTAGAAAAATAACGTGTACAGACATTTTCACAGAATTTGTTAATGTAACTGTTACATAAATACAGCTTTCTGGCAACAGGTGGTGTGTTTTAGATAATATATTTAAAAGGTTCATATCTAATGCATTTTGACATTCCTTATATTTATCTTTATGTAAGAGTTATACTTTTATTTTAGTGAGAGGGTTATGTTTGTGTTTAAGCAGACATTGGAAGCAGGCTAAGCACTTATCGCTTGACATGGCTGAAGTCAATACTACCTCACCAAAATTACAACTAATGTTTGGCTTAAAACTTGCCTAATCGCAGTGTTTTTTCCCTTTTATTATTTCTCTTTTGGTAGGCCCATCAGAGTGATTTTCTGAGTTCTTTCACATATGCTGTATGGTAAGAGTGAATTTCTGCCAGTTGATACCGGTGACAGGTGTTAATTATTAAGTTTATCTTTGTATTTTTTTTATTAAAGAATGAATGAATGGATGGATTATCCAGTTACGGTACATAATGAAAAGTAAATGGCAAGTAATTAAGTAATGTACTAAATGTATAAACTGTAGTGTATTCAGTAGCTACTAATCTCACATTACCTCTATCACTCTCTCTAAAAGACTTGACTGAGTTAGAAGAAGCTGAGCGACTCTTCAGAGTGAAGATGTTATGGTAATGTAAATCTTAAGTTTTTATATTGTAGCCATTGCATAGTACCCTACAGGTAAGGTCGAGTCAGCTCACTTTACTTTGGCTTAGTTAGCTTTTCCATTGAGTTTAGCAACACTTCAGAGTGGGAGGGATTATAGGGGTGTCAAATGTATATAGCACGACATTCGTTGCTCGACTTATCGAGACTGTTTTCTAAGATGGCTCCTGTCTGTATACGCGTAATGTACTGTCTTTATAAAGGATTTTCTTATTAGGGCTGTCACTTTTGAGAAAAATCAAGCACACATATCCCGCGCTTGAGCGTGTTTCTGAAAAGTAATCGTCACTGACAACAAGCACACATACATAGCCTATGTATGCGCGCGTGCATATACATTAACCCTGCTCGTGCTGTTTGCTTGACTGTTTTAAATGAAAGAGAGCACAAACCATTGATATTTGAGAAATAAAACTTACCGCTGAGTTAAGCAGATCTTACTTCACTCTGTCGTCTATGTGACATGCGACAGTAAGCACATGATCATTTTAAATCAGTTTACAAGACAAATGCTGTTGTTGTTTAATATAAAGTTTACATCAGGGCTTTGTATGGAATAAATTTCCCGCCTAATGTATTGAGGTCACGGTTCAAAAAATAATATGCGTGAATGAAAAATAATAAGCGCAAATTTGATCTTAAAACAGAATTAAAATTAAATTGCACAAAACTGAAAAACGAATGCAAAGTTATCTAAATTGCATACAAAATGACATTTTCTTTGTTTATATTACTCCTTTATTTCTTCTCTCTAATATTTTCTGCTCATATTTATTTGTTTTGTATGCTTGTGCTGTTTTTATTCTCGCTCTTATTTCCACACTCTGCGCTTGCTTTTCCAAAAGTTGCCGTTAGAGTTTCATGCAAATCAGGGCGGACTTAAGCGTCACCATTGGTCCGCTAGTTGTAGATTGACAGCTCCTTTAGCCAATCAGTTGAAGAGGAAGTTGACGTCACTCCAGTGCGACTCCCGGCTGCATAGTCGTGCAGGAGAGGATGGATAACCATCAGCTGGGAAATATTAGACAATTAAATATCATTAAACAAAATATTGTTAGTGTTTGACAGAAATGTCTGTTATGTCTGTTGTGAGTACGCTTTGTCAGTTCTTTAAGATAATGTGTCATCCAAGTAAATGAAAGTCTGTTAACACGAATCCTTTTAGCTAGTTTAGGTTTAGGCAGTGGAGTGAGTCTTTGCAGTTTAAGGCTAAAATGAATTACATACATTGGCTTTACACATTCTATGCTCAGTACACTATAATGATAAAGTGATAATAGTTAAGTTATGTGCAAACGTATACAGTATAAAACAAAAAATATTACGATATCATAAGCATTCAGACCTTTCATAGATGTCTGTCTGCTTTTTAGGACAAATATATTTATGAAATTACCATTGGTAGACTTCAGCCAAGTTGTACATCTGAACGATCTTGACTAAAAAAAACATAATAGCAAACGGCCTGAATATCAGTGTGGTGCTTCAGGTTTTTATTTTGAATAAATGTACAGTAGTTATAACATGTTATAAAAGGAAGCTTTGTGTTTAACACTACTGTAGGGGATTTCCAATATTGATAAGAAATAAAGCATTTTCAAACCAATTGCTTTTGTTTTATTTTCAGACCCATTGTGTTTACTCGGGCATTACATTATTTGTATTAATACAAATAAATAATAAATAATACAACTCAACAATACAGAAAAGGCTTTGTTTATTATCTGTGCTAGGAACTGCATAACCGAGTTAAATGACACAAATTAAAATAACTGTATGCTAAATTTACATAAATTATAAACTGATGCTTTAAGCTCCAATCCAGCAAGCTGCACAAAATAAAACTAAATATATACAATCTCTGAATTGTGAATTTCCATTAATAGTCCTTTATTGAGCCAATATTCATATTCTGACAGCATACAAAGAAAATAAGTTTAAAAACACTGCATTACTTTCTTGCATATGACGTGTGTGAATAAATAGATACACATAATATACTTTAAATATTGGACATATATAAATATTGGACATAAGGAGATTGGTTTAAAGATGTTTAAAATCTCCAGCATGTCTCTTGGTGTGTCAGAGCCAGAACACAGAAATGGATCAAAGTAGCCAGATTTAGTGCAAAGGTTTATTTATCTCCACATATATTAAGATTATTAGGTGACAGGCAGGGTTGTAGAATAGCTACATGTGTTTCAAACTGTACACGGGAAGGCACGTGTACAGTGTACAGTTTTATAGGACCTGATGCAATAAGACCACGTAATATTCTGCCAAAAAAACAAAAAAGTTTGCAATATAAACGTAAAAACAAATATATAAACATGCATTTAAATCCAGCACAAAAATGCCACTTTGAGTGTATAATGAGCACATTAAAAGCAAAAGTATTCATATAACGTCATTTAATGTCTCGTATTACAATAAATATAGCTCTCATGACTTCACATAACAGCATAAATTCAAGAATAAACATAAAGAAGCAGGATTGATATGCAAACTGTACTATTATTACTTAAATAAAGGTAATATTACTGAAGTAAACTTTGAGGTAAATACACTAAGCGCTAACCGCTAAGTGTAAATAAGCTCAATAACAGTAGAAAAATTCTATTTTCTCTCAAAACGGACTCTATAAATGCCAATAATTATATTTAAAGAAACTGTACATGCATACTTCACTACCTGTGAATATACAAAAAGTTATCTGAAATTATCAAAGCCCATCTGACAGTTATCCATCTTCACCTGCACGATCGCCTGCTTTGAGTCGCACCGAAGTGACGTCAACACCCACTCTTCGACTGATTGGCTAGAGAAGGAGCTGTCAATCTAAAACTTGCGGACCAATGGCGACACTTAAAGTCTGCCCTGATTTGCATGAAACTCTAACTGCAACTTTTGGAAATGCAAGCGCAGAGTGTGGAAATAAGAGCAAGGGAAAAACAGCATAAGCATACAAAAAAAAATAATATGAGCAGAATATATTAGAGAGAAGAAAAAAATGAAAAATATAATCAAAGAAAACGTCATTTTGTATGCAATTTGGATAACTTTGCATTCGTTTTTCAGTTTTGTGCAATATAACTTTAAATCTGTTTAAAGTTCTGATTTGCGCTTATTATTATTTTATTCATGCATATTATTTTTTAATCCGTGACCTCAATACATTAGGCGGGAAATTTATTCCATAGCTTTGAACCTGAATTTTTTTCCCCAATTGGTTCGTTCCAAACAGAAACAGTATTTTAAAGTTTCCGGTTTTTGGTTCAACCCTAAAGTTGACGTTCCTGAACCGGTTAGAACAAAAATAAAGTTCCCGAACCGGTTAATAACATTCCATGTCAGCTGTGGGACATAAAAATAAGTAGGCTGATCATTAGGACATTAAACTTAAGAAAAATTATGTAGACTAATAAGTTAAGGCTCTATCGTGTCATCGAACATTAAAAAGACTAAATTATGTAAGCGGCATAACTGACATGCCTACATTTGTTGAGTGCACTTAAACACACGCACACACACACAGATGGAGGACGAATTCCAAACGGCGCTTCGGGAAGAAGATGCTGCATAAACAGTCGCTCCACATAAAGTGAAAATTACGATGTTTTTCAGTGCTTTATTCACCAAATGTATTTTATTCATCAAGAGTTCTGATCTTTGAAGGGATAATCATGTTTGATTGTAGTTAGGGCTGTCACTTTTGAGAAAAATCAAATTCGAATGGATATCGAATATCATGCTATGTATCCGAATATATGCGAATATCTAGGTGCCCCCCGCGCGCATCAAAAAACAAAATAAACACCATAATGGAGATTCAATCACAAATTTATTAACAGCGACAGTCATAAACAGGACTGTCTGAATTACTTTTTTTACTTTTGAAACAGCAGGTTATCAACTTATAAATAATGACTTATATAAAAAAAACTATTCAGAACAGGTACAGACAATAACTTAAACAGCAGCAGGAAGCCCAAACGGAATTCGCGCCCGCAGATTTTGGCGGAAAACTCCGCGGATTTAATGCGCGTCATTGACAAGCAAACATATCCCGCGCTTGAGGTGGAAAAAGTAATAAAATATTGTACTCAAGTAAAAGTAAAGTTACTTTTATAATATTTTACTTAAGTAAAAGTAAAGTTACTGGTCTAAAAATCTACTCAAGTAAAAGTAAAAAGTAAATCATTTTAACTTTACTCAGAGTAAAAGTTGCTTTTTTACAGCGGGGAGAGGTGAAGGATTCTAGTATAGTTCAAAAACGACAAGCGAATATAAATCTCAAACTAGTTGTTTTTAATTGTAGGAACATCTTTACAATTAAAGTGCAATAACAAAAAGTTAATAAAATAAAAAACTTTTTTAAATTAAGAAACATTTATGGAATTGTTTAATGATTTTTACATTTGAGTTATGCACTTTTGAAGGTGGTCAGCAGCTAGTAAATCCAATGACTATAGTAAGTTTGTAATTGATGTATTGCTGGTAACATACATTATTTTATTAAACTATATATAGTTTAAATGAGCATATAATGAGATGAGTGCCATGGTTATATACTTTTGACACATTTATTGTCTTCTAGCTTCCCTGACCTGGGTACCTGATGTCAGACCTTTATTCTTCTCTCTCTCTCTCTCTCTCTCTCTCTCTTTCTCTCTCTCTCTCTGCAATGTCTAATGACCTGCGCATTCTCAAGGACGTTCTGAAGTTGTGTTTGACTTGACGCGAAGCTGCTAGACCTCGGAAGATAATGCGAATGGTATTAAAAACGTGTCGTGCAAATGAACGGTAAAAACCCGGTCGTTTCGTACTCAAGAGCATGAATCCTACCTTTCATATGAAAGAAACACTCGCTTCGCATCAGTGGAAAGTGGTCGCTTAAATATGACCAGGGGTTTCTTTCATAAGATTTGAACGGAGGCGGGTCCACATTAGCGCGCGCCTGTCTCGTCCGTCTCCATGGTTCTTTTGGCGCATTCCCCCACCCATCAATCATCCGTTGCGCGTCTTTATCACCTTGCTTTTTTAAATATTTTTTTACTCAGTAACGGATATGATTTAAAATGTAGCGAAGTACAATACTTTAAACAAAACATACTTAAGTAAAAGTACAGATTTTAAAAACTACTCAAAAAAGTAAAAGTACACAAAAAAACTACTCAATTACAGTAACGTGAGTAAATGTAATTCGTTACTTTCCACCTCTGTTTGTGAGAAGTAATATCTTTGACAACAAGCACACATACAGCCTATCCCACGCGTTTGTGAGCCGTCATTGACAAGTACATTAACCCTGCGCGTGCTGTTTGCTTGACCGGTTTTAATGATAGAGTGCACAAACCCTTTGATATTTGAGAAAAAATTAAACTTACCGCTAAGTTAAGCAGATCTCACTTGACTCTGTTGTCTATGTCAGTGGTTCTTAACGTTATTCCTGGAGGCCCACTGCCCTGCATGTTTTGTATGTCTCTTTTATCTGACAGACTCAGTTCAGTTCATTGAGATCTCTTCTAATGAGCTGATGATTTGAATCAGGTGTGTTAAATAAGGGAGACATACAAAATGTGCAGGGCAGTGGGCCTCGAGGAATAACGTTAAGAACCACTGGTCTATGTGACGCGTGACAGTCAGCACATGATCAATTCAAATCCGTTTACAAGACAAATGCTGTTGTTGTTTAATATAAAGTTTACATTGCGTTGTAAAAATTATGAAATTATCTTCATACATGCTAATTTCATAATGTGAACGTATTAGCACAAGCTTTTTATTCTGCTATAATATTTAATATAAACAATAATATGTCATTTTATATACAAACTATAATTCTATCTTGACATGCACATGAGGTTCATTTTAGTCCCATTTGATTCCCTCTCTTGCGCACAGTTGCCGTCGTTGGTCTCACTCTCAGCCTCCTTCCTATTACGAGGTGTTACTTAAAAAAATGCGCTACACATGGTATTTTAAAAACCGGATGGTTTATTTAAGTGACAGCCCTAATTGGAGTTGGGCCGGACACATTGAAATACATGTGCGTCTGTGTGTACAGAATTTTTTTTATTTTAGCGCCTTTTTGTGGTTAAATTGTTTAAAATCACTTAAGTGTTAACATTTGCAAGCCTTTGAAGCACGTGCAAATGATCAACTTTCACCATATTTAAATTTGCATATTAATCCGCAAATCGCATGCGAGCCGAACTGTGGGTCGTGATCTGTACAGATCACTGACCAACTGCGATCCGTTACACCACTAATTAGTATAAACAAAAAAAAAAACATCTTGAGATACTTGGTAGCCTACAATATTAACCTCTTATGATTGAGCATTAGAGACTTGGGCTTGAGTAGGCTACCTGCTGGTGGCAAGCTTCTCATTTCTCTGAGTCAACGACGACCGGAAGTGAACTTCACAGAGTCAAATTGCACAGAAATCTTGTCAAAGAACTGAAAAAATAACGTTATTAACCGGTTACCATTATTTTCAATTAATGGTTTTGTTCCGGAACATATATTTTTGGAAAGTTTCTGGTTTTGTTTCTGTTCTTTGCAAAACATCAAAGTTTTTGGTTTTCGTTCCTTGAACCGGTTCAAAGCCTTGGTTTACATTGCGTTGTAAAAAAGATTATGAAATTCTTCATACATGCTAATTTCATAACGAAAATGTATTAAAGGGACATTCCACTTTTTGTGAAAATATGCTCATTTTCCAGCTCCCCTAGAGTTAAATATTTGATTCAATCCAATACATTGAATCTGATCAGACCATTATCATCGTGCTTAAAAATAACCAAAGAGGGGCTGTTTACACTTGGTTTTAAGATGTGTTTTCATCGATCGGATCACAAGTGGACGAGAGAGACACATTACGTTTACACCTGGTATTTAAATCCGTCTCTTTTGTCCACCTTTGACCCCTTCTGTCCTGAATACTGTGAGGGGGTGGTCTGTGAGACGGTGGGCGAGTCTCTCTACTGTCATTCAAACGCGAGCGGGAGTAATTATGAGTTTATATGGACTCAAACTTAAATTATGTCGGAGCCCGCTGCTTGTTTAGCAAGTATACATGCTGCACTGTGTTTTGTACATTTATTTGTTGGAGATTTCTCAGAATTTTCAGCGCAATTGATGAAATAGGATCGTGCAACTTTCACGCTTTCCAAACGAAACTACGGAGAACACCCCGCAGTAGTTTTATCAATGAAAGGCTAAAAATAGCGCTGTTCACCGTATGTTCACGGCAGAAGTAAAAAAAGACGTAAAATTAGTGTTTAATACCTCAGATTAGATAAATGGGCGGAGAGAAGGCGGTCGCGTGTGGCTGTTCGAACACATTCAACCACATTGCGTTCCTCAACTCCAAAGCGATCCGATCGAAAGTGGTTTCGACTACCTCTGAATGTGGTTGAAAGTGGTCGAAAGTGGACGCGTTTAAAACGTTTTGAACACCGTTTACACCTGGCATTAACGTCGTCCACTTGTGATCCGATCGACGAAAACGCATGTTAATGCCAAGTGTAAACAGCCTCAGAGTTTCAATATTTTTCCTATTTAAAACTTAAGACTCTTCTGTAATTACATTGTGTACTAAGACCGACGGAAATTAAAAGTTGCTATTTTCTAGGCAGATATGGTTAGACCTATACTCTCATTCTGGCGTAATAATCAGTGACTTTGCTGATGTAACATGGCTGCAGCAGGCGTAGTGATATTACGCACTGCCCGAAAATAGTCCCCTGCCATTGAAAGTATTTCGATATCTGCCAACAAATGGACAATCATTCATGGGGCTACAGTGCATTCAAGAATTTTCATTGTATGTGTTCAAATTCACATTCTGCGTAAAAAAAATATAGTTTCGATGAGAGGTGGTGGAGGGTGGTGTTTGGCACTATGACCCTATCTCGCCTGCAAATTAAATAGGTGCAAAACTGGCCGCCATGCTTGCACTAAGTGTGGCCTTACTTGCCTATTTACGTACTTTGTAACTTAATTTTACTGACTTGCACTAGAAGAAACTGCAATAAAGATTTTTTTATCTTTGTGATAAGTTTATCCACCAGTGTTTTGTCTGCTTTATACCTAAAACTTTTTCTTTAAAAAGTACCTTTTCAGATGCAGTTATGTCAAAGCACTCGTTTCGGCTGGCCAGATTGGAACAGACCTGAATGGGAAGATGGCAGAGCTAAGACTGGCAATGTCCAGGAAAAATGTTAACTAAAAATGAGTGTTTTTCCCCAGCGAGTGAGTTTGGGAATGTTTTAAATGTGCCTAGAAGTTTGAAAATGTAATACTGAGGGGAAAAATGTAGCGCTTTGAAAAGGCTTTAAAAAGAAAATAAAGTCTGAAGTTGATGTTAAATGAAGTTAAAGTTTTTACTTGAAAAGTTTGTACTTGTTTGTACTTGTCAAGTCTGTGCTGAAAAAAATGCAGTAAAGTTTGTATTTGAAAAGACTTGGAATTGTGTGTTCTGTAGAATGAGTACATATATGTGCAGGCTGTATAAAAAACATAGTTGTGCCACTAATATAAGTGAAAGTACATGGTGTCATCATATAAGAAGCATATTTGTATCCCTAATATAAGTGAAAGTATGTACAATGGAAATAAGCACATATATGCATGTATACATATATGTGTCTTACATATATTTCACATGTATGTCCATATATGGGAAAATATATGGCACTTACATGAAAACGGCCATTTTTGCTATATTTTGAAATATATGTCTATATATTTTACATATATGAATTTTGCATATATTTTCATATATGCAGCAGACATACATGGGCACTGATATTATATATGTAATTTACATATATTGACATATATTACATTTCTGTATGGGTTTGAATATCCACCTATATTTACCCACTTTAATTCTTATCCCCCTGGTTCACTGCTTTACTAATGCCATAGGGTAGCGGTGCACATGTGTGCGAGGGCCCTTCCATCGCTGTTTGCAGCTTTTATTGATTGTTGTAACATTGATGTGTTGAGGCCAGGACCCTTGTCAAACGTATGATGTCTGTGACAGGTCGGACATTGCATGCCTGAGTTACAACAGCTTTCTCATGGCGAAACATCAAACTTTGCCAGGCCACCACGGACACGCCCCTTTAACGAAATGTCAAGATCTTCACAATTTATAATTGTGAAGTCCTTAAGTTCAGACTGACCAAATATGATGATGATCTGAATAAATTTCTATGAGCAGTAAATCACAGTGTAAAACATGTCATTTCCTGCTTCCAGCAGGTGGCGCTATAACTTTTACTGAATATTGCCATGTTGATGTGTTCAGGCCAGGACACTTATCAAACTTGTGAAGCGTGGGTCAGATTGGACATTTTAAACCTGAGTTAGAACAACTTCCTGTTTCATTGAGAAACACAAAAATTTGGCAAGCCGCCACGGACACACCCTCCATTGAAATGTCAAGATCTCCGCAATTTAGCATTGCAAAGCCCTTTAGATGACACAGACCAAATATGATGATTATCTGATTAAATTTCTATGTGGAGTTCGTTAAAATACGAAGGCCAGAAATGGCAAAATTTGCACTCAAATTACAGAGAAAATTCAAAATGGCTGACTTCCTGTGGGGTTTAGAGCTTTGCTCCAAGAGACTTTTTTGTAGGTCTTGGGGTGATACATGATCCTACCACATTTTGTATCTGTACGATTAACGTAGCGGGGGGCTGCTCTATTGAATTTTTGTAGGTGGCGCTATAGAGCCATTTTAACTACCCGAGTTCTGAAGCCTATAAGCTTAAAACAATAAAAAACTTGTCGTTAGCAAATGTTCAGCAACAATCGGGTAGGCTTATTCATATTGTCACGTGTAATGCAGCATATTGAACTTAATAAAACGACCGTGGATATAGAACAGGGTTGTAAACAGCGCGCTTTTCGGCGCCTCACGCTTTTTAAACGTCAGTTTGGGTGACTTGGGTCTGAGAGGGTTGGATTATAATTTCACAAAGTCATCTGAAGCCATTCCATAGCTTAATGTGAGGGACAGAGGTCTATTTACATAAGTACATTACAGTTAACGGAAACTAGTTCCCTCCTCCCTTAACATAACATAACATGTCTAGATGTCTGTAAGCAATTTTCCTTGTGTTATCAAATAGGCTAGACCTCAATATACTCAGATTTTGTCGTAGTGTATTATTTTAATATTTGTATTATTAGTAACGGTGTACTTATGGTAAACAATAACAAGCAAATTGTTCAAAATTTTGGTTTCTTCATGAGGTGTGTAACTATAGGGACGATATTACCAACTTCTTTCTAAAGAAGCAAAAGTCAGGTGCAGATCAGGTCCAAACAGATCCCAGTTGTTCTATTTTTGCTGTGTACTTAATACATATATAATTGTGTACATTTTGGAAAATAAACAACTTTAATTTAATCTATATACAGTGTACTTGAACACTTTGTATATTGACCCCCCAAAATAATACCTCGCCACCCCTTTGCCACCCCTGTTTTAAAAGTCTAGCTCCGCCACTGATCCGAGCAAAAACAATAGGGCTTCGCACCTTTCGGTGCAGGCCATTCTGGCCTGCTCCTCGGTGCTCGGGCCCTAATAATAAAAATAATAATCCGAGCAAAAACAATATGGCTTCGCACCTATGGTGCAGGCCATTCTGGCCTGCTCCTCGGTGCTCGGGCCCTAATAATCAGAGCAAAAACAATAGGGCTTCGCACCTTTCGGTGCAGGCCATTCTGGCCTGCTCCTCGGTGCTCGGGCCCTAATAATATCTCCTTGAAGAACAATAGGGTCCTCACACCCCGGTGTGCTCGGGCCCTAAATAGTTTATGCACAGCAAAATCACCAGTGTTAAAGTTAGGGTATCACATTTTGAAAAATGCTAACGGTAGCCGCCTAGCAATGAAATCACGATCACACCCTCCAGTCAAATCGCCATCCAAAGTCACGCCTCTTTCAAAACACATGATCACGCACAGATCAGACAGTCACATCTCATGTCTCATTCACCAGTGAGAAAACTTTGCAATACAAAGTGAATAACATTTCCAAAATAACCCACATAAACAACTGGTTTACATCAGAATTAGTTAAAGCACACTTTCGGTTGGGTAGACGTAGTAACTATATCGTTACGCTAATCCATATACGAACATAAATTTCATAAGCAACACAATGTTTCATCAAAGTAGAATATATGAATCCATCTTGATACAAAAATATTGCGTACCTACCTTACCAAAATAAACAGTGCAACGACCCTTTCAGACCCTTTGCCTCCTGCAGCTGTTTGCATCTCGTGGTAAAGCAGTAAATTTACCGATGTTAATTTGGGTTTTTGTTCTTTGCTGATCCAGGCAGTTTTTGCTGTTGTTGTTATAAAAGATGTCTTTCGTTTTGTGGCTCCGTATGGTGTCTACGTGGACTAGTTGCGCGGTGGGCATTCAAATAACGCTTACGTGTGAGGGACAAAAAAGGCAACATCCGTTCGGACCGAGATCAATGATTGGTTAAACATTGTTTGGTCCTACGTCTTTCACAGATGACATAAATTTCTACAAATACATTTAAACAACACAGTGATTGCTATCAGGATGTGGGGAGACTTTTAACCAGCATAACTAAAAATGTTTCAGGATCAAACATTGGTGGGACCCATATATACACCAGCAGTGTACATTTAACACTGGTGATTTTGCTGTGGGGTTGATATAGAAATATGTGAGTGAACAAATTAGGCTAGAGAACAAAAACGCTTAAGTTCAGGCAGAGCCAAAAGCCTATTATTAAGGCAAACTAAAACAGTGGAGTCGGGATGGTTATCCTAATGTTTCACACAGATTTTGTTGTTAATAAAAAGCATGCGGCTGAAAGTCAAGTTCGGGTAAAGTTACACTAGCTGAGACATTCATCTGCAGTGCGGACGCTACAGATAAACAAAGATAAAACCTTTAAAGCTAAAAGTATACAGCTTAAAATGTCAGAGTGGTTAGGGTTGATAGTAATTCTCTGCTGTTTGCTTCTCAGTAGAACTGTACAATACGGGATTGTGGTTGTTTGCTTCTCAGTAGAACTGTACAATATGGGATTGCGGTTACCGCGAAAACCCTAAATCATATGGTTAAAGACAGTTGTAGCCATTTGTGATTGACAGCTATTCATCCAGCGCATCTACATCCACGGCGTGCGTGAAGTTGGCCCCCCACCCATCGCTAAACGGCGGCAAAATATGCTCAATCGTTTGTGCTCCGTTTGTGCTGGTTTGTGCCGCAAAATTTTTTGTTTGTGCTGCTTTGGTTTTTTAGATATTAAAAGAACATTTATAGGTCATACTGAGGTCACGTAGCCCCCCAACATGCTCCAAATTCACCCAAAATAGTCTTAAACGTTTGTGCTTCGTTTGTGCTGGTTTGTGCCGGTTAAATTTTCGTTTGTGCTGCTTCGGTTATTATAATATTTGATAATGAATAAGGTCAATGACGTCACTCATCCCCCCTAGATGCTTCAAGCTCACCCAAACAATTCCTGTTTGATTGTGCTTCGTTTGTGCTGGTTTGTGCCGGTAAAAATTTTGTTTGTGCAGTTTTCGTTTTTTAGATATTAAAAGAACATTTACAGGTCATGCAGAGGGCATCCCCCCACATGTTCCAAATTCACCCAAAATAGTCTTATGCTGAGTTTACACCAAACGCGGTTTGGGCGTCAAAATCGCGTCTACCGCGCGTGGTTTGCCGCTTGAACAATTTGGATGCATTCGCGCGTGTAGAGCGGAGTAGAAGCGCGGAAAAAGCAAGCATTTGACGCGTGTATTTGGTAACCTTACTATGGGGAAAATAAACGACACGGGTCGATAAACGACACGGGTCGATAAACGTCACGTGACTCAAAAGTGAAGTGTGTATTACAATTACCAGGTTGCTCAATGTCCTCACTGACACTCTTCCAAGTGAGGTCCTTTTTATTCCTGTCTCCTCTATAGAAATAAGAACTTGTGTCGTATAGCTCCGGTTGTCTGCTTATGGACAATATCAAGCCTTGGTTGAATGAGTGACTCCGGGCGGGGCTGCCACCACAGCAGC
Organism: Paramisgurnus dabryanus; assembly: GCF_030506205.2. Lineage (NCBI taxonomy): Eukaryota > Metazoa > Chordata > Actinopteri > Cypriniformes > Cobitidae > Paramisgurnus > Paramisgurnus dabryanus. Next base: position 3,413,191 of record NC_133341.1, on the reverse strand, counting down.
AAGCAGGCTCCTGACTGGTTAACGCGGCGCGAAATTCCGCCAAAGTTCAAATTTTTCAACTCTGGCTTCAGCCACAAATTCGCGTGAACCGCAAGATGCACAAAAAGCACCATTCGCGCTTACCACGCGTACCGTGCACAACGCTCAATTCGCGCCTTTCGCCCGAGCTTCACGCGCGAAAGCGGCGGAAACGCGTCTTCCACGCCGCGCTGAACGCCTCTTCCGCGCCGCGGGACCTCCTGACGCGCGTCAACGCGTCTTCACATTGACTTAAGATTGAAATCACTCGCGCTTCACGCCTCTACCGCGGTTGGTGTAAATGCAGCATTAAACGTTTGTGCTTCATTTGTGCTGGTTTGTGCAGGTAAAATTTTCATTTGTGCTGCTTAGGTTTTTAAAATATTTGACATTGAATTAAGGTGATGACGTCACTCAGCTCCCCCACATGCTTCAAGTTCACCCAAACTGTTCTTGTTTGATTGTGCTTTGTTTGTGCTGGTTTGTGCCGGTAAAAATTTCGTTTGTTCAGTTTTCGTTTTTTATATATTAAAATAACATTTATAGATCATGCAGAGGTCACTCAGCCCCCCACATTTTCCAAATTCACCCAAAATAGTTTTAAACGTTTGTGCTTTGTTTGTGCTGGTTTGTGCAGTTAAAATTTTTGTTTGTGCTGCTTCAGTTTTTATAATATTTGACATTGAATTAAGGCGATGCATCACTCAGCTCCCCCACATGTTTCAAGTTCACACAAACTATTCTTGTTTGTTTGTGCTTAGTTTGTGCTGGTTTGTGCAGTTAAAATTTTTTTTTGTGCTGCTTCAGTTTTTATAATATTTGACATTGAATTAAGGCGATGCATCACTTAGCTCCCCCACATGTTTCAAGTTCACACAAACTATTCTTGTTTGTTTGTGCTTAGTTTGTGCTGGTTTGTGCAGGTAAAATTTTAGTTTGTGCTGCTTCGGTTTTTATAATATTCGACATTGAATTAAGATGATGACGTCACTCAGCTCCCCCATATGCTTCAAGTTCACCCAAAATAGTCTTAAATGTTTTTGCTTCGTTTGTTCTGGTTTGTGCCGGTACAAATTTAGTTTGTGCTGCTTTGCTTTTTTAGATATTAAAAGAACATTTATAGATCATAAAATTAATTGACCAAACAGCATACATTAGGATTTCAGAGTATGTAACATAAACCTTGTGTACTGGGAGTATTTTCTGTTATGATTCCATGGCATTCCTTAGAAATTATTGGTAAAACAGATTTTATTTTGATCTTCACGGGCAATTTTCATAATTAACGCAAACAAAAAATTATGCATATACAAAAATGTATAGAGATGTAGGCTGAAGCATTTGCTTATTGTCACCCTAATTTAGTGGCTTTTTAAATATCACTAAAATAAATGATTAAAGTAATTTAAAAAAATCTCTAAATGCCAGGTAATTATTTGAGTTGGACAAACCAAAATAAATGACTAAAAATTAAACAGATACAGGGACGTACATCACATAAAATAAGTATATAACTAATAGATTATTTCTAATAGATATCCTTAATAATTCTTGTAAATTTTAATCAATATATTTGAGAATGTCAAACTTATACATTTAAGTTTTTTAAACTGTATTATTGCTCGTTTCAAATTAATATTTTAAGTATTTAACATGTATTTATTATAACATTAAGATGTATTAATATTTTTGGTGAAACATTTTTACATTGTATTATTTGAGTAAATGTAGGCAAAAAAGTAGATCACATGTAAATTTAAAAATCACAAAGTAACGGTTTTTAATCAGCAGCAGAGGAAAGTGCATTTCTTGTAGGAAGACAAAAACTTCAGAAACTAAAAAAAAATTCAAGTAATTGTTGAGTTTGTGACTACATACACTTGTTTTTTTTATTATTGTCTGTGTCCTTGTGTAAATAACTGAATGTGTATTTATCTAAATACATATATAAATAAATCTAAATACTTTCGGAGCTATATTGTAATGTTAACTGGATACAGTAACAGCTTTCTGGGCACATACTGCTAGAATTATTGTCATTTTTATTTTAGGTATTTATTCAGGTGATCAAAGTGTTACTTGAAATGTGTGTAAAATAATAAATTTCTGATCGTCTTATTACTGTATAATGTGGCTGTATGGGTAGACAAACGCATGTAAATCTGAAGTGGGGTGACAGGTGGTCCGAAGTCCAAACCTCCACTTCACTCATGGACTTAATTGACATTTTAAATGAAAGCGTGTTTGTTTAGCTTAGATTTTTGATTACATCTACTCAATTTTATATGTGATAGAAAATAAATTTAATTATTAAAATATTCTAGATTTCCAGATTTCAAATTTCTCAGTATTTTTAAGTGTAAAAAAATGTTTTACCAAAAAATTAAGTAGATCATAGTAAAAGTTTTTACAGTGTATATACGTCATTAAATAAGCGACATTTTTTCAAATAATATAATTCTTACAAAGAAAACATTTACAAAGTAAATAAAACATTTACAACGTTTTTAGCCTACACAAGTGTAAAGATGAAAAGAGTAAGACTTTAACAGTTTTGAAGACTTAAAATACTATGCATCTGATTTCTGAATCTTTAAATTTTTTTTATAAGAAAGCTGTAAAACCTATAGAGGTGGAACCATCATGACGAAGATTGAGCATGCAGAATTTTTAATCGCACAAACCTGCACGAATGACAATACCTATATTTAGGGAGAAATTGGAGCATATGGAGCCTAGTGACGTTATCGCCTATAATTCAATTTCTAACATTTTAATATTTTAAGATCAGTACAAACAAAAACTTAACAGCGCAAACAAAAACTTAACAGCGCAAACAAAAACTTAACAGGCACAAACAAAAGCAGCACAAACAAATATTTTACCTGCACAAACCAGCACAAACGAAGCACAAACGTTTAAGACTATTTTGGGTGAATTTGGAACATGTGGGGGGCCTGAGTGACCTCTTTATGACCTATAAATGTTCTATAAGGTTAATATCTAAAAAACAAAAAATGCACAAACAAAATTTTTACCTGCACAAACGAAGTACAAACGTTTAAGACGATTTTGGGAGAATTTGGAGCACGGGGGGCTGAGTGACCTCTGTATGACCTAATGTTCTTTTAATATCTAAAAAACAAAAACTGCACAAACGAAATTTTACCGGCACAAACCAGCACAAACGAAGCACAAACAAACAAGAATAGTTTGTGTGAACTTGAAGCATGTGGGGGAACTGAGTGAGATCACCTTAACTCAATGTCAAATATTATAAAAACTGAAGCAGCACAAACAAAATTTTACCTGCACAAACCAGCACAAACGTTTAAGACTATTTTGGGTGAATTTGGAACATGTGGGGGGCTGAGTGACCTCTGCATGACCTATAAATTTTCTTTTAATATCTAAAAAACGAAAACCGCACAAACAAAATTTTTACCGGCACAAACCAGCACAAACGTTTAAGACTATTTTGGGTGAATTTGGAACATATGGGGGGCTGAGTGACCTCTGTATGACCTATAAATGTTCTTTTATAATCTAAAAAACTAAAACTGCAAAAACGAAATGTTTACCTGCACAAACCAGCACAAACGAAGCGCAATCAAACAGGAATAGTTTTGGTGAACTTGAAGCATGTGGGGGGGCTGAGTGACGTCATCGACCTATTTTAGTGTCAAATTTTATAAAAACCGAAGCAGCACAAACGAAAATTTTACCTGCACAAACGAAGCACAAATGTTTAAGACTATTTTGGGCGAATTTAAAACATGTGGGGGGCTGAGTGACCTCTGCATGACCTATAAATTTTATTTTAATATCTAAAAAACGAAAACTGCACAAACGAAATTTTTACCGGCACAAACCAGCACAAACGAAGCACAAACGTTTAAGACTATTTTGGGTGAATTTGGAACATATGGGGGGCTGAGTGACCTCTGTATGACCTATAAATGTTCTTTTAAAATCTAAAACACGAAAACTGCAAAAACTAAATTTTTACCTGCACAAACCAGCACAAACGAAGCACAATCAAACAGGAATATTTTGGGTGAACTTGAAGCATGTGGGGGGGCTGAGTGGCATCATCAACCTATTTCAGTGTCAAATTTTATAAAAACTGAAGCAGCACAAACGAAAATTTTACCTGCACAAACGAAGCAAAACCTTTTAAGACTATTTTGGGTGAATTTAGAGCATGTTGGGGGGCTACGTGACCTCAGTATGACCTATAAATGTTCTTTTAATATCTAAAAAACCAAAGCAGCACAAACGAAAATTTTAGCAGCACAAACCAGCACAAACGAAGCACAAACGATTGAGCATATTTTGCCGACGTTTTGCATTGGGTGGGGGGCCAACTTCACGCACATCCCCCACGGGATAGATCACACATCCAGATACAGAAGCCACTTTGATGTTGACAAATGTAAATGAGCCGCGTCCTGATATACTGATGATACGATCTGCAAGATGCGATCACCGAGATCGCATGTTGATGCAAAGTGTAAACCCTTTGCCTAAACTTCACCGCCTTCCGGTTTTGGCGTCACATGACCAATGGAACGTAAATGTTTGGCTGGATGTTAAATGATTTGATACAGGGATCGATTGCTTCTCCTTGGTTACCCCGGATGTTGACTCTGAATATTTTTACACTGAATGTTTTGAGATGTTGAAATTTTTTACACTGAATCTTTTGAGACATTGAATTTTTTTACACTGAATCTTTTGAGATATCGAATTTTTACACAAATTTTTTTGAGACATTGAGTTTTTTTTGCACTGAATTATTATTTTTTTAAGTTCTAGAAATTTGATGGCTTTTAAAATTCAAAGTCTGATTTAGATAGAAAATAAAATTCAGAGTTAAAAATTCAATGTAAAAAAATTCAGTGCTAAGAATTAGAATTCAAAATCCAAAGGCACAGTTTTCCTTCCATATATATTATTTTTAGATATATTCACATTATTTGATATATTTTACTTTCTTTCACTGTCAAGCTTTTACGTAAATTTGTTGTTGTCCCCGTGTTGTCCTTGTATTGCCCCAATGTTAAAAATATGACTTTCTACCTACAGTAATTTTTTTTTCAAATTAAATTATTTAAAAACAAATCAAACAAATCAAATAAATGTGAAATGTGAAAACCAGGCTAAAGTCTCAAATTAAATTCTGGGATAATGAACATCAAAGTTTGATTTCACATTAATTTCAATTTCAGTGCTTTTTCACCATCCTGCAAAACCGTTCTCAATGTGTAAACATTCTATTCCGTGCAAAGTCAACCAAGTCAGTACGGTTATAGTTTCATTTTCCACTGTGGGGCTCATAAATATGATAACAGCTTCCTTTGAAATGTACTACAAATGCATCAGTTGTTGCCTTGATAACAAAAGAGTTAAAGGCGCAAAAGAGGATGTTTTCCGCCGACTGAGAATCCAAAGACCGTTACTGACTTTTTTAAATAAGCGAATGCGTAAGAACAGCCTCCCTCCTTCACAGCTCATTTCTAGGGAATGCCTTCCAAAACTCGTGCACAAGTATTTGAACACGAGTGTTTGTTTACCACTGGCATATGCTGTGTCGCGTGACTCGCGTCAGTTGATTCATTATGTGAAATTATACGATAATAAACACATAAGACGTAAAGTTAGATCATTCGACGCTACTCCCATTTCAACTAGCATGTATCAGACTGGTCACTGCCTTACAACTACAGTACACAAACAACGTCGATATACCTGAATAACAGTACAACAACAATTATTCCCCAAAGAAAGAATAATCACTGTTACCTGTCTGGAAGAATTTTTGCGAACTGCGCGTCTGTCTTGACACCTCTCTGTTCCTTCATTGCTCTCCAGTGTTGAAATGTTTCTCCAATAACGACTCTGTTTACATTACGTTCTTCTGACAATTTTCTCCTATTCCCAGCGGCTTAAAAAGTCTTTCTTTTACGTCCTCCTTCGGGTTTCTTCTCTTCCGTGGTGCAAATTCGAGGAGGAAAGCAGGAGCGACAATGAAAACAAACCGAAACTTAAGACGAAGTTCATGAGTTATGCGCATGCGTCACTCGTGTAAAGTTACTGGAGCATGCACGTCTCTCACAAGGAACGTAATGGCAGTGATTGACAAGCCAGAGGTCCAATCGCTCATGCGATGATTACATCAACGAATGGCTGATGTTTTTAAGGCCCTACCTTATGCACAGATGACATATATTAAATGTATTACTTTCAGTGCACCTAATAAATAGTCTTTTATCATTTAGTAAAGACAGTTTCAAGTAATATTGCAAAAAGGATTAAACAAACATCCTCTTTTCCACCTTTAACAGATGGTATGCAATGTAAAGCGTGTTATTGTGGGTGATGATCAACTTTTTGTTTTACAAACTACTTTTTACCTGATCTGCATTTACTTTGCTCAAATAATGTGCTTTACCAGCTACATAGAGAAATCTGTAGCCAGGCAAAAGACGCAGAGGGAGTGACCGATCCTGGGTGCGACGTCAGCACGATTCAAGCTGTGCCGAACCAGGCTCAAGTGGAAACATAACCATTACCGTTCCTTAATGTTCTTAAAGACAATAGTAAAAAGTAAAAAAAATCGTAAAAATGACTTTTCACATGCAGGGTCAAAAATAAATAAAGAAAGACTGCCCAAAACATTTTGAAAAGCAGATTATGGTTAAATTGTGAATATATGCAATAATTTTTACATTTCTGCTAAAACCAGGTTTTAATAACTGTCAGATACAAACATTTATTTATCCTCCTTGCGCACAGCTCTTTTTAACTTACCAGAACCAAAGCCGTAACATTAACTGGATCTCCAACTCGTTCCACCACAAGTCGCACTATAGCTCTGCTGCTCTCATTTACAACAAACTGAATCTGGCCCTGGAACCTCAGCTCTGCCGACTCAGACCTGACACTTGTTGTGAAGAGCATCAGAACCAGGCTAGTAAGAGCAAGAACAGCTGACATTCCTGAGAAAGAACACAGAGTTCAGTGACCAATCTGACAGGAAATATTTCAATTAGCATTACATTCTATTAAACCCATTAGAGTAAACCCATGCATTATATTTACTGTGATTTTAAAAAGTGTAAAACTTCTTTATTGAAGTTTATTGAACTTGCATAAATAGGAATTATTTTACATTCACAGCAAAACCTCCAGTGTTAAGTTAACACTTCTATAATCCACAACCAGAGTGTTAAAAATGAAACAGAATTAGTGATTTTTTTAATTTTTCACAGAAACCATCACAACACTGCTGTATTATGGGGTTATGAGTCCAAAATTTAGTCTAAAAATGACAAAACACCTATTAGGAAAAGGATAACATCATGGTACTAATATCTACATCAACAAGCAAACAATAATTTTGGCTCTTTGGCTGTTATAAAAACAACAAATCAGGGGTCAAATGCCCAGCTACAGGGAAAACTAATCACTGTTAGGGTGAGTGCTTGTTATTAATATTTTCTTCAATGATTGTGTTTGAAAAAGCAGATTTTCATCATTAATGTTTATTCATTACTTTATTATCTCATTAACTTTAACATTGAATCAGTGTTACTTTTTTACCCAAATCTTTAGTCCACACCATCCGCAAATGAGTTCAGGATCGCAAATAAGCAAAGCTGATGAGTTATAACGCGTGATCAGTGATGGGCAGTAACGCGTTAGAAGTAACGCGTTACTGTAATCCGATTACTTTTTTCAAGTAACGAGTAAAGTAAGGGATTACAACTGCAAAACGAGTAATTAGATTACTGTTACTTCCCCGTTAGCAGACTGCGTTACTGCGTTATTTTTTAATCTTGATTTTGTTTCGTGAAACTCTCTCGTGTCGTGACGCGAGTCGAGTGACAATGACGTATGAGCGCCGCGCCGTCAGTCAGTGTATTGTTGAACGTGAGAAGACAACATGGAGCTCGGAAGAGAACAAGACTATGCAGCGTTTAATGCTTGGAAGTACCGACATTACTTTGAGTTTAACATAGTTAAAGGTGACAAAAACATCAGCGTCCGCTGTACACTCTGCGTGGGAATAAAACTTTTATCCACAGCGAAAAATTCCACCTCAAATCTAAGCAAACACCTAGCAAGCCGGCACAGCAATGTGAAACTTACTGAAAAAATCCCTGAACCCCCAGCTGACATGACCGCTGCGGCTCCATCTCATACACGTTCACGCGAAATCTGATGTAAAACAACAGACTACTATATTTCATGGATTGTACGCATTTGTGGAAGCTGACATGACCGCTGCGGCTCCATCTCACGTTCACGCGAATTCTGATGTAAACAACAGACTACTATATTTCATGGATTATACGCATTTGTGGACAAAAATTGTCATTTGATGAATTTTATTAGACTGATTTCATGGGTTATTCACACAAATGAAACAGACCGGATTCGACTCGCGATCGTTATAAGGTAAGAAGTCCCGTTTATATTTTGCATGTTGTCATCTGAAATTCTGTAACAAAATACTACATTTATGATGCTAAAGCATGTATCTCAAAACAGAGACCCTCACCATACACTGATGCTAAATCCGTAGACCGTTTAAACGATGTATTGTAATGTTGATATTAATGTTTGTAGACAGTATGCTATAGATATTGTTAGCAGGCTTAAAAAAACGACGCCATCACGCCCACGAATTAGTGCGCCTTAAGTTTTTCCCTTAAGTATGACACTTAAGGGGTAAATTCCCCTTACCTACAGTAAGAGAATAATTTAAGGGTGTTGCATACAGTATAATCCCTTAAATGGTTCTCTTAAGTAAGGGTAATGGTTAAATGTTTCATGACAGCGACCCAGGTATATAAAATACTATTGTTGCCATGGAGATGCAACAGAAAAAGCTTAAGGTTTTTTTTGCAACACCCTTAAGTTTAAATGAAACATAAGGATGATCTTAAGGGAAAATTACACTTAAGGTGCTTTATGCAACCGGGCCCTGTTGCATACTGTAGCATATTCATGTCGTGCATCATGTTTTTGAAAAGTAATTAGTAAAGTAACTAGTAAAGTAACTAATTACTTTTGAAAATAAGTAATCAGTAAAGTAACGGGATTACTTTCTTAGGGAAGTAATCAGTAATCAGTAACTAATTACTATTTCCAAGTAACTTGACCAACACTGCGCGTGATGAGTTGAGTTCAGCACCAGAGACATCACAGCTAACAAAGCAATAAGACACTAAAAAGTGTAGGTTTACAATAAGTTTTGAAACACCTGGTATTATGTGACTTCTCCTAGTGACTCCTCTTTCATTTCCTCCAGCAAATTCCTTTGTCTTGGCAAACAATATTTTTGAATTATATGTTCCTCTGACATTCCAAATAAAATGTTACATGTTAAAACAATCCTCTGCCTTGTATCACGCACTGTCTGATCTTTGTGAGTCCTCTTTTTTAACAACAAGTGCAGATATTTTAAGTGCATTTAAGACATGCTTTTTTCAGGTTTAAATTAATGCCGCAAATACCAGTCATAACACACACGCAAACATTAGTAAATCGCATAGCGTAAATCAATTAAATCAGGGGTTTTCAACCTTTTGCAGCTTAAGTTGTGGCCCACCAATGACTGTTTAAAACATTCAGAGGACCAGCTTTCTATCAACGCAGAATAACATTGCATTGTGACATGCCTTTCACATCACTAAAGGTGTAAAGGTGGACTTTTAGGTTTAGACTTTATCTTTATTAGTATTTAACCTCCTAAGACCTGGATGTCCACATGGACATCAATTTTTTTTTTGATGTTTGCACCATAATACCTAATTCTGTGTAACTGGAGCCTGTTGTACACAAACATGGACAAATACACTGCTTCATGTTCTTAGAAAAATATTTGTTTATTATATTTATTGGTTCCCTTTCAGTCGGTCACTACGACGTCACGTCGTGACCGACGAATTGGGAACTCGCTTAGAGAGACCAATCTGCTTCGAATACTACTAAAACGCCAATGAACTTGGCATTGAGATATTTGCATAATGCTGGCGCCGCCCCGCCAGGTGCGTATATAAGCAGCAGGTGCAAATAAGGAAATTAGCTTTTTATCGCTTCGAAAGCCGGCAGTATCTGCTACTGAGAAGCTACTTTACTCTGGTGGGATTCGATTGCTGAAGTTGGTTGGACTAGCAGTACCACAGCGGACGCTTCGCTTAATTCCACGGCTCTACACCTGTTTGTTGTTTTGAGTTTAGTGTGTGCGTTGCCTTCCCTGTGCGCATCATCAACTGAGCATCTGAGTGAATTTCCCTAAAAGAGTGATACGAGAGAGCTTTGTGCCTTGTTAAAGGCAGCCACTCTCTCGTATATCCGGACATCAGCGTCCTTTTCAGGATGGCTTTTCGTCCGTGCGATCTTGGGTGCGGCAAATACATGGGTCCGAAGGACGGTCACGAGCGTTGTCTTTCGTGTTTGGGCATCGAGCACGCAGAGGCAGCGTTCGCTGGGGGTAAGTGTTCTCACTGCGAGAACATGTCCCTTGTGGATTTGCGCAGACGGTTGTCTTTCCTCCGGGAAAAACGCAACCCTCGTCATGCGAGTGCTGAACGCCGCCACGGTGCGGCTGTGAAGCTCTCAAAGGACGACCTGCGCATCACTGTGCTGAGCCGAGCGGGGGATTCGTCCTCAGGCTCTCAGCCTCCTCATCCACAGCCGGTTGATGTGCCGATGGAGACTTCAGCGTCGTGTTCTACGATGTCTCTAGAATCCATCGTGCCGCCCTCCGGGTCCACCGACGCCGCAGCATCTGAGGGTGGGCCTCCTCCCCCTGACGTGGACCCCGACACCCTTCCTCCCTCTGGTCGGGTTGGGACGCCGGAGTTCGATCCAGAGATGGTGGCCGTGCTCGCTCGAGCGGCGGAGACCGTAGGGTTAGAGTGGGTTCCCCCCCTCAGCCCGAACCGTCCCGCCTGGATGATTGGTTCTTTGGAGATGCCCGGGTTTCACAACCCTCTCCACCAATGCCTTTCTTCCCCGAGGTGCACGAGGAGCTGACTAGAACCTGGAAGTCGCCGTTTTCCACGAGATTACGGCCGTTTCAGCCCTCCCCCCTCACCTCCCTCACCAGCGGAGCCGCTAAGGGTTATACGGGGATCCCTCCCGTGGAGCGTGCTGTCGCGATGCAGCTGTGTCCGGCTCACGCTCCCTCTTGGAAGGGCCGCCCAACCCTCCCCTCTTGTGCCTGCAGACAGTCCTCCGGTTTAACGGGCGCTGCCCACCAGGCATGTGGAGAGGCGGCCTCAGCCCTGCACGCAATGGCGTTGCTGCAGGTTCACCAAGCTAAAGCCTTGAGGGATCTGCACGAGGGAGGACACGACTCGCCTGTCCTTTCGGAGCTCCGGGCTACCACTGACCTGGCTCTTCGCGCTACGAAGGTGACAGCGCAGGCGATTGGTCGTGCCATGTCCACGATGGTGGTCCAGGAACGCCACTTATGGCTATGTCTGGCAGACATGTCGGATGCGGAGAAGAACAAGTTCTTGGACGCTCCAGTGTCGCAGGCTGGCCTTTTCGGTGAGTCGGTGGAGTCCTTCGCCCAGCAGTTCTCCGCCGCCCAGAAGCAGACAGAGGCGATCGCTCAGATCATGCCCCGGCGCAAGCGACCTGCATCTCGCCCTCCAGCGCCGGCGGGCCCGTCTGCTCCTCGCCGAGGGCGCCCTGCGGCGGCTGCCTCCACCCCCCCCACTAGAACATCTTCCAGGCCACGGAGGGGGAACAGCCGTCGGCAGCCCGCCCCGCCCGCCCCACCCGCTTCCCGTGGTAAACGGAAATCGAAGCGGCCCTGAGACGGGCGACCTGGAATCGGATGGGATCACTCTTCGGGAGACGGTGACGGCACCGCTCCCTCCACCGGTAGAGGGCCGGATGGAGAATCCTTGGTTTCGTTTTGTTTCTGTTCCGCCGGCTTCTCAGCCGGCACCCACAAAACCACAAAAAGAGTGCATTCCTATTCCTTCTCCAGGTCTTCAGAGGATCGAGAGAGATGTGAGCGGGCATTCACATGCTCTTCCTCCCTCTCCTCTATCGCCAGCAGGTGTTCTGAGGAGTTCCAGCTCTCCGCTGAGGAGACGGGACCACCAGCACCCTCATCGGAGTCTGTGCTCTCCGCTGAGGAGACCAGACGACCGTCACCCTCAGCGGGCTCAGGTCAGTGTCACACACACACATACTGTAGATACTTATGCTGTCTCAGCAGACGTACCGGCAGTACCACCTGTCCCGCTCCGCCGCCCCCCCGCGGGTACCCCGGTAGTGCCGTTAATTCCCCTCGTACGGTCCCTGGGGGCTTGGCTTCAGCTTCCCAGCCCGTCTCGTTGGGTTTTACGCACTGTCCGCCTCGGTTACGAAATACAATTCAGCCGGCACACACCCAAATTCTCGGGCATTCGTTTCACCACGGTGAAAGCGTCCGATGCACATGTACTGCGTGCAGAGGTCGAAGTCCTGCTGGCGAAGGACGCGATCGAGCCGGTCCCTCCAACCGAGATGAGATCGGGCTTCTACAGCCCGTATTTTATAGTACCCAAAAAAGGCGGGGGGTTGCGACCGATCTTGGATTTGCGCGTTCTGAACAAATCTCTGCAGAGGAGGTCTTTCAGGATGATAACACCGAAGCAAATATTCAATTCAATTCGCCCCCAAGATTGGTTTGCGGCTATAGACCTGAAAGACGCGTACTTTCATGTGTCCATTCTCCCTCGTCACAGACCGTTTCTCCGGTTTGCATTCGAGGGACGGGCATACCAGTACAAAGTTTTACCGTTCGGGCTATCCCTCTCTCCCCGTGTGTTCACGAAAGTAGTGGAGGCGGCGTTAAAACCCCTCAGAGAGAGCGGCATTCGCATATTGGCTTACCTCGACGATTGGCTTATAATAGCGCATTCTCGACGGACGCTTTGCGAACACAGAGATTTAACGCTTCGGCATCTCGCCCGTTTGGGTCTTCGGGTCAACTGGGAAAAGAGCAAACTCTGCCCCTCGCAGAGGATCTCTTTTCTCGGGATGGAACTGGACTCGATCGATTTATCGGCGCGTTTGACAGAAGAGCGCGTCCAGTCAATTCTGACTTGCCTCGGTTCATTCCGAGGGAAGAATGCGGTCCCGCTGAAACAATTTCAAAAGCTCCTGGGGCATATGGCAGCAGCAGCGGCCGTGACACCGCTCGGGCTGCTCCATATGAGACCGCTTCAGCGTTGGCTTCACGATCGAGTCCCGAGGAGAGCGTGGCGCGCCGGCATCCATCGTGTAACCATTACACCTGCGTGTCGCCTAACATTCCCCCCGTGGTCGGACCCCGCGTTTCTCAGGTCCGGTGTGTCCATGAGACAGATCGCTCGGCATGCTGTTGTACATACAGATGCGTCCGACACGGGCTGGGGTGCCACGTACGACGAGCTTACGGCTTCAGGGGTGTGGACAGCACCCCAGTTGCACTGGCATATCAATTGCCGAGAGTTGTGGGCAGTATATCTGGGACTTGTACGCTTCGCTACGGAGCTGCGAGGGAAGGATGTACTAGTACGCACCGACAACACTGCGACCGTTGCGTATATCAACCGTCAAGGCGGTTTGCGCTCCCGTCACCTGTCGCATCACGCTCGTCATCTCCTCCTTTGGAGTCAGAAGCATCTGAGGTCCCTTCGTGCCATTCACATTCCGGGCTCGCTCAATACAGCAGCGGACGCGCTTTCTCGAGCTACGCGCCCCGGCGAATGGCGACTCCACCCCCAGACGGTCCAGCTAATTTGGAAGAAGTTCGGTAGTGCGCAGATAGACCTGTTTGCGTCGCCGGACGATACCCACTGTCGCCTATTTTATTCACTAACCGAGGGCAGCCTCGGTGTGGACGCTTTGGCACACAGCTGGCCTCGGGGGATGCGCAAATACGCATTCCCCCCAGTGAGCTTAATCGCACAGACACTGTGCAAAGTCAGGCAGGACGAGGAGAGCCTTTTACTGATCGCCCCATATTGGACGAGCAAGAATTGGTTTCCAGAGTTAATGCTCCTCGCGACAGCCCCTCCCTGGCGGATTCCCCTGAGGAAGGACCTTCTTTCTCAAGGAGGGGGCACATTATGGCACCTGCGCCCCGACCTGTGGGATCTCCATGTGTGGTCGTTGAGCGCGCGCAAGGTTTAGGTGATTTACCGCAAGCGGTATCTAACACAATCAACGCGGCACGAGCTCCGTCCACGAGACGGGCTTACGCGTTTAAATGGAACCTTTTCGTCACCTGGTGCTCTTCGCAACGCGAGGACCCCAGAGAATGCCCTATTAACATCGTGCTTTTATATCTTCAACATAGGTTAGACGGTAGGCTGTCACCCTCCACCATTAAAGTTGATATCGCTGCTATTTCTGCTCATCACTCACTTATTAACGGCAGATCAGTTGGCCAGCATGATTTGGTTATTAGATTTTTAAGAGGCGCTCGTAGGCTAAACCCCTCGCGCCCTCCTTCTATTCCTCCCTGGGACCTGTCCATGGTGCTGAAAGCCCTTCAGGCCCCCCCGTTCGAGCCTTTGCAGTATGCGAGTCTGAAGCTTTTATCAATGAAAGCTCTGACCCTGCTAGCATTGGCCTCAGTGAAGAGAGTAGAGGATTTACATGCATTCTCTGTTGACGACTCGTGCCTTCAGTTTGGTCCTGCTGCCTCAAGCGTAACATTGAGGCCCAGACCAGGCTACGTGCCCAAAGTTCCAACTACTCCTTTCAGAGATCAAGTGGTGAGCTTGCAAGCGCTGCCTCCGGAGGACGCAGACCCAACCATGGCTTTGTTGTGCCCCGTACGCGCACTGCGACTCTACGTGGATCGCACGCAAAGCCTCAGGACCTCAGACCAGCTCTTTGTTTGTTATGGTGGCCAGCAGAAAGGGAAAGCTGTCACTAAGCAGAGGATGTCTCATTGGATAGTTGATACTATCGCCCTGGCTTATAATCTTCAGGGTATTCCTTGCCCCTTTAATTTGAGAGCGCACTCCACACGGAGTGTTGCCTCATCTTGGGCTTTAGCTCGTGGTTCCTCGCTAACAGACATCTGTAGAGCTGCTGGTTGGGCGACACCTAATACGTTCACTAGATTTTACAGTGTTCGTATCGAGCCTGTATCCTCTCGTGTTCTTTCCTCACCAGGGGGAGCACGGAGAGCAGTCTCGCAGGTCGGCTTGCAGCCTCCAACTGATGCTTCATAACTGTGTCAGTATGGAAGGCCTTCAGAACAAAAATGCGTAATGGTTTGAATTGTTCTTCCTCCGCTGCCTTGGCAGCCTTTGTTGCGGAGCATTGGCTGTCAGCCTTTCACTAGCTGTATCCTCGCGAACCTACGTGTCTGGCTCGGGCTCCACATTGTGTCCCACCGGGTTCCTTTGTGAGTATTTTTCTGTGGGGTTAATCCTACCAGCCCACGTTTCCCTTAGCAGAGCACTGCTTTGCTTACACAGCCACGGCTGTCTTTATTCCTCAACTACGGTTGACTTTCGCCCACCATTAGCCCTTAAGACGGGTGGTGGCTTCCGCAGCGTTCCTATCCCGCTCAGGTAGGGCGCTTCCCAGTCGCTGGCACTTCTGTGGGGTTAAAGGAACATCTAGTGCCCGGCCTTCTGCCTTAAACCTACCTCCTCCTCCTTAAGTGGAACCGGAGGGCTTTTACGCAGTCACTGGAAGAGGTCAGCCCCTAGTGGCGTTTTGATAGGGATTCCCAATTCGTCGGTCACGACGTGACGTCGTAGTGACCGACTGAAAGGGAACGTCTCGGTTACGGATGTAACCCTCGTTCCCTGAAGGAGGGAACGGAGACGTCACGTCCCGTCGCCACAGGTGCTGCCCCCTGCTGTTACGGCCGGTCACACTTTCCGGCTTTCTCAGCGAAAAAGAAGCTAATTTCCTTATTTGCACCTGCTGCTTATATACGCACCTGGCGGGGCGGCGCCAGCATTATGCAAATATCTCAATGCCAAGTTCATTGGCGTTTTAGTAGTATTCGAAGCAGATTGGTCTCTCTAAGCGAGTTCCCAATTCGTCGGTCACGACGTGACGTCTCCGTTCCCTCCTTCAGGGAACGAGGGTTACATCCGTAACCGAGACGTTCTTCCTAACCCCAAAATAGCTATAAGAAATCTGAAAAAAGACAAACCAAATCCCGGGTCTTAGGAGGTTAAGGGTAGTAGTGAGATTTAGAAGTTACATCTTTAAAAGTAAAATACTAAAAATGAGTTATCTAAATGTACTATTTATAGGTATGTGTTTAAGTAAAGATTATCATTTTTTGTTTCTTTCTATCAAGTAATTGATTCCTAATAAAAAAAAAATTTTTTGCATTTATTTACTGAAAATTGAAATAGGAAAAATAGACAAAAAAGATGCAGATTTTGAATAGGCTTACAGCAAAAAAAAAAAAAAAAAACTAGTTCAAAATAAATTTTTAACAACACAATGCTAATTTTTTAACATTTATTTTAGTAACAATTCAAAAGATAATATTTGATGGAATAACCCTGATTTTTAATTACATCTTTCATGTGTCCTTAAATGCTCTCAGTCTTATAGGATGCTGTTGTGTTGGGGTGACCTTATCTCACTTCTGAGGTTTGCTGCCGTTGGAAGTCAACAGACACTGGACTAAAATGATAACATGTAGGTAGACATGATTATAAAAGGCAAAACTGAAGTGGTCTTTTTTCGGCAGCTGTGTTCAAATTTATTTCTACTTGTACACATGCAATGAATTAAAATGCCTCTTTATCTGACATATAAGCCATATAAGACATATAAGAACTGAAAGTATCTTGCACGTCAAAAAAATGACACAATCTTCAAAAAGTGATGATGCATGTCAAAATGTGGTGCTAAATTAGGGAATACTCTGTATACGATTAAAACTGTCCGGGGGTGAGGATTTTGCTTCCTTTCAGCCTTTCAGGATATTGCACACCGTAGTCACAGCGGAGCGCCGGGAACAGCTATTGTAGATGTCGCCAGTGTGTTTGACTTTAAACCCCTGGGGTCCAAAAACCCACCGCATTTTTACCTGTTTTCTCCTCATCAAAGCAGAATCAACTTAAAAAATCTCCATCATTAATAATCATACACTTACATGTTAGACATCATTTTTAACTGTGAAGGTATACTTTTATATGTATACATTCATAATAACAACAAATCTGTGTGTTTTTGTCAAATAAAAAAATTAACATGGTGTGCTTACAGACATCTCTCAAACATCTTACCTCAAAACACATTACATAGCTGTCTCTCAAAACACATTACAGAAACCTATTGAAACTGTGAACTTATCACACAAACATGATTCATATATCTAAAGAAATCCTGAAATATATACTTATATATTTATATACAAAACTAATTATAATAGAAAACAAATATTGCCTGTTTGTGTAATCTTTATTAATGTAGAGAGAGGTACCGTTTTTCCTGGCTGACCTCATTATCTGTAAACAACACAATAAATTAGAAAAATCTGATTCGAATATAACGAGATTTATAAAAATAATTTGTCAATAATCTACCACCAGGGAACCACTGGTGGGCCAGTTGAGAATCACTGATTTAAACTTGAAAAATGCAAAAGTGTGCTTGCTCTGGTGCAGTCACTAATGTGATTTGTGAAATGTAAAATTTAAGAATGTTTTTTTATCTTGTGCATCCTCGCATTGGAGTCCCAAGTTCATGTACAAAGTTTGGTTTCAATTAGGGATGGGCACGGATATTCGAATTTTCGATCGGCAATAATAATTCAAATTAAAAAAATGTTATTCGAATGTGTGTTTGTTTTTAATGTGCCACCAAAGGGTTACGACTTATTTAATGCTTTTTCACTTCATCTATACTGTCTTTTACAGACTTAAATGTAAAATATACATGAACATTAATTCGTATGTATTTCTGATTGTTTGGCAATGCAGATTGCAGATGTAGAGAAATAAATTAATCGAGTATCCTAGGTTAATTGTAGGAGACTTTTATTTTGACTTTCGCCATGGGCGCGGCCATTTTGGGAGTGAACGTTCGGAAAACGACAAGAGAGTGTGTGCGCTGAAGAGGAGCACGAGATCGCGGGTGGTTTATAGCGTTAAAAGTGGATAACGTGAAGTTTAGACGCGTGATATGTCTCAGTGTTACATGATTATGTTGTAAAGTCTGCGATCACGTTAACAACTCAGCTGTTTGATGTGACGGAGCGAGTTGTGTGTCGTGTCCGTGCATGGGGCTGTAAAAGAGGGCCTATTACAGTAAACGGTTAACGTGTTGCGTCTGCATGAGTTAAATGCTTGCGTTTGTTTTGTGAGTTTATCCAGTTTTTGTTTTATCTGTTCTAACGAACGTAAATCTGAGTGGATGCCAATTCGCGTCGTGTGAAGAGCGTTTGAAGAGTCGTTAGGTAGTGCTGCTAATGAATGCACGCGTCTTCGTAATGGGCTTGCTTCCGATGTGATTGTGGTCTCGGTGGACGGTGTCCGGATCGCAAGGACAACAGAACTGCTAAAAGGCATCGAGTAAAACAACTCTACCCTGCCATCCTAGGGCATCTTTCAGCGTCTCATCCTCGAGTTAAAGGGGTGATGTACATTGTTTACTTTAACCTGCATTGAACATCGGTAAGAAAAAGACTGTGCTATTTTTGTGGTAAAGCTCACCATTGAACTGTGGTTCGTAAAAACTGCCTTTCACAGTGTTTGAACTTTTCTACAAAGAGGTTTTCTCTTCAGTGAGCACTTGTGACTGTTTAAACGGTTGCTCGTGGAAAATCCCAGGACACTTTTTGATCTGTGAAACTGATTTACAGTGGATTTATGTGAATATTTCTGTGTGTAAAGTCAATTTATATATTGTGAAGTTCATACGTGAGACTAAAGTAGTCTCTGGTTTCAAGTGTAGTTCAACTGTGGGTCAGCTGTTACATTGGTTGATTTATATATATATATATATATATATATATATATATATATATATATTTTTTTTTTTTTTTCTTTATTATAAGTCTTTGCCTTCTGAAGTTTAGATACTGCTTAGGCAGTAAAGAGAAACAATTTAATACAATCATTTAGTTTGAATAAATCTTCTTTATTTACGTTTTGAACTGTTGTACAGAGTATAAGTCACTTTATTAAAGGACAAGTTCGGTATTTTAGACTTAAAGCCCTGTTTTCAGATTGTTTATGGTCAAATAGAATGGTTTTGACTGAAATTTCGACATTTTCGGCTGCCCTGAGAATTTTCGCTTGTTTGTGTTTCAGCTCAGACCTCTACAATGGCTTTATAGGTGCACTGGAACAATCCTTCCTAAAATGCATTAAACTTTCGTTTACAAAGACGAGAAACTCACCGAGTGGTCAGGGGTGTTCACTGATATGCTCACACAAAAATCGCGTTAAAAGATGCTTTCCAACAGCTGTTTTAGCATTCGTTGTTAACTTGTGGACCTATTTCCCCAAACGCCTCACACCCGTACATTCTTCCGCTTAGAGCTTGAATAATAAACACTCCAGCCCAGGAGGTGGCGCTAATCCGCCTTTGCCAATTGCAAGAATAGAAACAAAGTTCCCGGCGCGGAGTAATACCGTACCTCACAGGACATCTAATACAGTCAATGGAGTTGGTAAAAACTACGATAAAACCTGTTGGAATGCGTCTTTTGGAGCAATTTTTGTGTGAGCATACCAGTGAACACCCCTGACCACTCGGTGAGTTTCACGTCTTTGTAAACGAAAGTTTAATGCATTTTAGGAAGGATTGTTCCAGTGCACCTATAAAGCCATTGTAGAGGTCTGAGCTGAAACACAAACAAGCGAAAATTCTCAGGGCAGCCGAAAATGTCGAAATTTCAGTCAAAACCATTCTATTTGACCATAAACAATCTGAAAACAGGGCTTTAAGTCTAAAATACCGAACTTGTCCTTTAAGGAGTGAGGGCATCTTACCTGTCCTGTTAGATCCGGGGAGAGTAGGAACTGCAGATCATTATACGTACATTCTTCAGGGGGGGGGGGGTCGCCGTGCTATAAGTAAGTCCTGAAGCCTACCTCACCGTATCTGTAGCTTAACTTTCGGCAGCACGACAGGCACCACGTACAAAGCAGAACTGTACTGAGATGAAAAGCATTGGGTGGGGGGTAGGCATGGGCCGATTACCGGCTTCAAGGTATACCGAGGTTTTAAACAGTCAAGGTTTCAAAACCACTGAAATATTCTGTGATACCGTCTCCAAGGTATGAGCTGTGTTTATACAAAATTCATTAAATCATTAAGTCATGTGATTGATTTGATGTTTACATTTAATATACATTACAAAAATATTATATATTTTTTGAAAGCATATTATAATTTAAAGGCTTCATATTTTAGCTGGCATTTAAAAAATAACACATTTTAGTGTTGCAATGGCAAAACCGTAACACCGTGAAACCGTGGTATTTTTGCTAAAGGTTATCATACCGCCAGAATCTTATACCGGCCCATGCCTAGTGGGGGGTACCAAGATACCGTTCCTTACTTGATCTTCCTTAATTAAGTGTTAATCTCTCCCCCATCGGCGGCGGTGTAGTCCCCGTCGCTACATTTGGCCTCACGAACAGGATTCTGTTGGGGGTAATTTACAATTTGTGACACGTCCCAGGTCTTTGAGTGAAGCCATGGCTGAGCTGGAGGAACTACGAAAACAGTTTGAAGAGATGGAGCGTAGGTTTGGAGAGCAAGCCGGACTGTTAGAGCAAGCCCGTTCTGAACAGAGAGAAGCTCTTTCCCTGGCTAAGGCTGTTATAGACCAGCAAGCTACTGCGCAGAGAGCGCCACCTACTGTTTACATTCCTAGAGATCGTAAACTCCCTGAGTTCAGTGGATGTCAGGCCAAACCTGGTGAATTGAGTGTAGATGAATGGATAATCTCAATGAAGTCTGCCTTAAAAGTGATGAAAATTCCTGAAGAGGATAAAATTGAGTTTGTTAAGCAATATTTAAAGGATGAAGCCAAGATGACTGTCAAGTTTGTGCTTAATGAAGGGGAAAAGTCAGTAGATGAGATCTTTGAGACTTTAAATCAGACTTATGGAGACAAAATACCCATTGGCAGCAGGTTGAAGGAATTTTATGATCGAAAGCAGATGCCTGGAGAAACAATTCGATCTTTTGCTTATGATCTACAAGGAAAACTGACCATCATTCGTAACAGAGAGCCATCCCGTGTCCCTGATGCTGATAGTGTACTCAAAGAGCAGCTTGTATTGGGCTTCAGAGATGACTTACTGAGACGTGAAATGAAGAGGCTAGCTAAGACTGAGAAGGGGATGACATTCATTGAACTTATGCAGGAAGCCATCACGTGGTCGGAAGAAGAGGAAGTGCAAGCAACAAGTAATGCAAGAAGTGGCACAAAAACTCGTGGTGCGGTCCATGCTACAACGGTGACAGAGAAACCTGCTTCTTCTCTAACGATGGAAATGCTCCACGAAGCGATACAGCAAATAGCTGCCCGTCAGGAAGAACTCTTTAAGATAGTACATGACAAAGAAAAACTGATGTCTCAATCAAGAGAAGGCAAGAGTAAGCGTACACCACTAAAAGATAATGAAGGGAGGTATATATGTTATACATGCGGCAAACCCGGACATACAAGTCGGCGCTGTCATCAGAATAATGAGAGCTTGAGTGGTGTTCAGACACCGAAACACGCTGCAGAGAACGTGACGAATATAGGGAGGGATTCCACAACCCAAGAAGGTTCGGGCCCTTCAGTCATCAGAAGTCATATAGCAGAATGTGCCACAGGAGATGTGTCTAAAGCCCTCAATCGGAATGCTTTTGGAGACTGTCTGACGATTGAAGTGAGAATCGCTGGAGTGAGGACTCTATGTTTGCTGGACACTGGATCAGAGGTAACAACTGTCACAGAGTCTCATTTTAAAGCACATTTCGGAGAAGCTGTACTGTCTTCAGCCAATTGGGTTCGACTCACAGCGGCTAATGGATAAGACATTCCTATTGTTGGATGCCTGGAAGCAGACATTGAGTGCATGGGTAAGATGCTGCATGATAAGTGTGTGTTTGTCACTAAAGATGGAAACTCCACTGAGACCGATCAGAAGGGATTACCCGGCATCATTGGGATGAATGTTTTGAGTGACCTCAAAGACCTCTTTGTTGCCTCTGATAGCTTGAAAAAGATGGGAAAGTACAGTCATGATGTGAAAGAAGCGAAAGTACAACGAGTGTTGGCTAACATTAGAAGGCGGACTGAAGTATTTGATCATGTAGACAAGATTGGGTTTGTGAAAGTAGCAGGGAGAGAAGCTATCACCATCCCTCCTTTCAGTGAGTATGTACTGGAAGGTCGCTGTGGAGTATCACCGAAGGTGGAGGGTCAAGTCTTGGTAGAGGCGTCACCAGATGTAAGTTTGCCCAAAACCATTCTCATCGCCAATGTGCTGGCTAAAACTGTTGATGGCAAGGTTCCAGTTCGAGTACTGAATTCTAGTAAGAAGGCTATGACACTCTTGCCACGGAGTAGGATCGCAACTGTGTGCCGACCACGAGAGGTCCTCCCAAAGGAACTTATTGAGGTTGAGGAGAGGGAGGGTGCTCTGC
Organism: Paramisgurnus dabryanus; assembly: GCF_030506205.2. Taxonomy (NCBI): domain Eukaryota; kingdom Metazoa; phylum Chordata; class Actinopteri; order Cypriniformes; family Cobitidae; genus Paramisgurnus; species Paramisgurnus dabryanus. The sequence continues at coordinate 3,390,523 of NC_133341.1, read as the reverse complement.
ATGTCAAAGCTCTACAGCAAGTCTCAGACTCAATGGAGAAAAACACTACAGGGCAGTTGCCAGTTGCGGTGCAGACGAATCTTGAGGGGCTTACGAAGTCTCAGTGTGAAAAACTTCTGAACTTACTAGCAAAACATAGTGATGTGTTCTCTAAAGACAACTGTGACTTTGGTTATACGACATCTGTCACTCACCAAATACCTACAGGGAATGCCCCTCCCATTAAGCAGAGACATCGCCGCATTCCACCGCAAGTGTTCCAGGAAGTTAAAAGGCACGTTCAAGATTTGGTGTCCCAAGGAATCTTGAAAGAAAGCTGCAGTCCTTGGGCATCACCTGCAGTGATAGTAATTAAGAAAGATGGCAGTGTGCGCTTTTGCTGTGACTTCAGGAAGCTAAACAGCGTCACCTGCAAAGATGCTAATCCCCTACCTCGTGTGGAGGAATCACTTGATGCCTTAGGAAATGCTCAGTTGTTCTCAACGCTTGATCTAACGGCTGGTTACTTTCAAGTCGCAATGGATGAGAAAGACAGGGAAAAGACGGCTGTCACCACTCCCTTTGGGCTGTTTGAATTCTCCAGGATGCCCTTTGGCCTCTGCAACTCACCGGCTACCTTTCAGCGCCTGATGGGAGTGGTTCTTGGAGATTTGGCCTTCGACATACTGTTGATTTACCTGGATGATATCATCATCTTTTCCCAGGATTTCGATAGTCATTGTCAGAGACTAGAACTTGTGTTTAACCGACTGCGGCAACATGGTCTGAAGTTAAAACCCAGCAAGTGCTTTATCCTGAAACCGGAAGTGAAATTTTTGGGCCATGTGATTTCGGCCAAAGGGGTACAAGTGGATGAAGAAAAGACCAGAGCCTTGGAAACCTGGCCCGTACCTCAAAATGTCAAGGGATTGAGGCAAGTGCTTGGTTTCATGAGCTACTATAGAAGATTTGTTCCACGGTTTGCTCACCTAGCTCGACCACTTCATGCCTTGGTGGGTAAGGGCCGCAAAGGAAAAGTGACTGAACCCTTTAACTGGACCTCTGAGTGCCAAGCCGCATTTGAAAGTCTCAAGCAGTGTTTAATGCAGCCACCAGTCCTCGCTTACCCACAATTCGATCAGCCTTTCCTGCTGACTACTGATGGAAGCTTTCATGGTCTTGGAGCGGTGTTGAGTCAGAAGCAGGATGGAGTTGAACGTGTGATTGCATACGCAAGTCGAGGTCTACGTGGATCTGAAAAGAACGACCAAAACTATAGTGCTTTCAAACTTGAGCTACTCGCTCTTAAATGGGCGATAACTGAAAAGTTCAAAGAATATCTGATCTATTCCAAATTTACTGTGGTTACAGACCATAACCCCCTACGTTACCTCGAGACTGCAAACTTAGGAGCTGTCGAACAGCGGTGGATGGCACAGCTGGCAGAGTATAACTTTGAAGTTCATTACAAGCCCGGGCGACAAAATATCAATGCCGATGTCTTGTCACGGATTCCTTCAGGAGTGGAGCCTGAAAAAGAGGATGATGAAAGGGACTTTATTACAATAAACTCAGAGGAAGTACGAGCATGCTTGTTGCCAGCCAAGGAAAAAGGCGAATCCAGAACTCAGGCAGTAATTCGAGCAGTGTCTAGGAACAGAGTACCTGGGTATAGTTGGAGTGATATTGAGGAACAACAAAAAGCTGATCCAAACATTGTGCCTGTCTACAGTGCTGTATTGACCAATAAAAAGCCAGGTCCAGCAGAACAGCGAAACATGGATGGAAAGTTAAAGAAGCTTGTCAGGCAATTTGAACGACTCAAGATGGAAAAAGGTGTCTTGTATAGAACTATCTTTGATCCAAGAGATGGAGAAATAGTTCGTCAATTGGTTGTTCCAGAACCACTGCAATGCAAAGTCTATGAGAGCCAGCATGACCATTGTGGTCATTTTGGAGAGAGAAGCACGTTAGAGCGTCTGAGACGAAACTATTATTGGCCAACTATGACCCAAGATGTTCAGACCTGGGTTAGAGAATGCAAAAGGTGCACACTAGCAAAGGACGTTTTCCCCAGAAAACAAGCCCCAATGACGTGCACTAATGTCACTTCCCCATTGGAAGTTTTAGCCATGGATTATACGTTACTGGAGGAATCAGCTGGAGGATATGAAAACGTGCTGGTGTTAACTGATATGTTCACAAGATTCACAGTGGCTGTACCAACCAAAAACCAGACAGCTCACACCACTGCAAAAGCCCTTGTACAACACTGGTTTATCCATTACGGCTGTCCGGCACGGTTGCATTCCGACCAAGGTCGATGCTTTGAAGCCAGTGTCATTAAGGAACTATGTAAAGCCTATGCTATTGGGAAAAGCCGCACAACTCCTTACCACCCACAGGGTAATTCCCAATGTGAACGGTTCAATCGAACCATGCATGATATGCTAAGGACATTACCCAGTGAGAAGAAGAAAAACTGGAAACAGTATCTCCCAGAGTTAGTTATGGCTTATAACAGCAGAGTTCATGCATCCACCGGCTACTCCCCCTTCTACTTAATGTTTGGGAGAGATGCTCGAATGCCAATGGACCTTCTTGGGGGACAAGATTTGGATGACAGTGAAGTCGATAACCTTGATGACTGGGTGAGGAACCATCATGACAGGTTAAAAACAGCTGTGGAAGTAGCCAAAGCAACGGCCCAAGAAGTCTCAAGACGAAGGAAAAGAGCTTATGATCGAAAATCCCGTGGTGCACTCATAAGACCTGGTGACCGTGTTCTTCTGCGCAATCATGCTCATAGGGGTAGGAATAAGATACAGGACAAATGGGAATCCCTACCTTATATTGTGGTTAAACAAAATCATGCAGACACTCCTGTCTACACCATTCGTCTAGAAAAGGGGGGTCGGTGTAAAGTTGTTCATAGAGACCAACTTAAACCTTGTACTTTTCAAACATTACCCTGTGCACCTAGAGATAAATCTAGAGAGAACTTAGGCCAGGAACACAGTGATTCAGATGATCCTGATGTTATTGCAATCCCAGTTGTTTCATTCGCTCCCGCTGTACACACAAACACAGTAGCGAGAAGGGTGGATGAGGATGAGTTAGAGGGAGTTGAGGATCATGACAATGAGATGTCAGCTGATGAGTCTATAGGTCAATCTGAACTTGAGCCTGTAAAATCAGTAGAGTCTGAAACAGAAGATGAAAGTAATTCTGAACCCAGACGTTCACAACGTCAAAACAAGGGTATATTACCTGTTAGATATAGGTCTGATTATGTGCTGAAATAATTATACAGTTCTGAATGGGTTGTAGGTTTTTGATGGTGTACATCAAATTTACAAATTGAGTTTCTCTAAGTTCTCTTATTGTTATCTTGATGTTTGCACTGTTTAATATTGTGAAGATTTAACCTATTTGTCTTTATTTTTCAGGGAATGAGACGCTGAATAGAAGTCCAAGAGTATGGCAGGGTTTTGGAAGGGGGAAATGTAGAGAAATAAATTAATCGAGTATCCTAGGTTAATTGTAGGAGACTTTTATTTTGACTTTCGCCATGGGCGCGGCCATTTTGGGAGTGAACGTTCGGAAAACGACAAGAGAGTGTGTGCACTGAAGAGGAGCACGAGATCGCGGGTGGTTTATAGCGTTAAAAGTGGATAACGTGACGTTTAGACCCGTGATATGTCTCAGTGTTACATGATTATGTTGTAAAGTCTGCGATCATGTTAACAACTCAGCTGTTTGATGTGACGGAGCGAGTTGTGCGTCGTGTCCGTGCATGGGGCTGTAAAAGAGGGCCTATTACAGTAAACGGTTAACGTGTTGCGTCTGCATGAGTTAAATGCTCGCGTTTGTTTTGTGAGTTTATCCAGTTTTTGTTTTATCTGTTCTAACGAACGTAAATCTGAGTGGATGCCAATTCGCGTCGTGTGAAGAGCGTTTGAAGAGTCGTTAGGTAGTGCTGCTAATGAATGCACGCGTCTTCGTAATGGGCTTGCTTCCGATGTGATTGTGGTCTCGGTGGACGGTGTCCGGATCGCAAGGACAACAGAACTGCTAAAAGGCATCGAGTAAAACAACTCTACCCTGCCATCCTAGGGCATCTTTCAGCGTCTCATCCTCGAGTTAAAGGGGTGCTGTACATTGTTTACTTTAACCTGCATTGAACATCGGTAAGAAAAAGACTGTGCTATTTTTGTGGTAAAGCTCACCATTGAACTGTGGTTCGTAAAAACTGCCTTTCACAGTGTTTGAACTTTTCTACAAAGAGGTTTTCTCTTCAGTGAGCACTTGTGACTGTTTAAACGGTTGCTCGTGGAAAATCCCAGGACACTTTTTGATCTGTGAAACTGATTTACAGTGGATTTATGTGAATATTTCTGTGTGTAAAGTCAATTTATATATTGTGAAGTTCATACGTGAGACTAAAGTAGTCTCTGGTTTCAAGTGTAATTCAACTGTGGGTCAGCTGTTACATTGGTTGATTTATATATATATATATTTTTGTTTGTTTGTTTCTTTATTATAAGTCTTTGCCTTCTGAAGTTTAGATACTGCTTAGGCAGTAAAGAGAAACAATTTAATACAATCATTTAGTTTGAATAAATCTTCTTTATTTACGTTTTGAACTGTTGTACAGAGTATAAGTCACTTTATTAAGGAGTGGGGGCATCTTACCTGTCCTGTTAGATCCGGGGAGAGTAGGAACTGCAGATAATTATACGTACATTCTTCAGGGGGGGGGGGTCGCCGTGCTATAAGTAAGTCCTGAAGCCTACCTCACCGTATCTGTAGCTTAACTTTCGGCAGCACGACAGGCACCACGTACAAAGCAGAACTGTACTGAGATGAAAAGCATTGGGTGGGGGGTACCAAGATACCGTTCCTTACTTGATCTTCCTTAATTAAGTGTTAATCTCTCCCCCATCGGCGGCGGTGTAGTCCCCGTCGCTACACAGACAAATTTAAGTTTTTCCTTTTATCTCCGGGTTTGTGCGCCGCGCCGTATTTGGCCACTGGCTCAGTGAGGGCTCACGTGTTATTAAACGTTTCTTCTCCGCCGCCTGCATCAACACATCATGAGAGATTTGTAAGCGTTCTGTTATAAAGTCTACTTTATTTTGTTAATAACGAGACAGACACGGAGAACGAAATGAAACCGAGAACATTTATTATATGTGGTGCTCTTTCGAAAATGAACCGGATAACTGCACATGGCAGTTTAAAAGCAAAGCTCCGTCTTTTTGAAATGTTGTTAAATTAAGCTAACGTTAGTAACTTTGCACAGTCAACAATAATGTATCGAGCCAGCTTACGTTATTTGTAAAATAATGTTAATACAGATATTCAATCTTGTTCAATCCGTCTGTTGTTTTTATCGGATAACCATCATCAAGAGGAAGAGTTTTCTCCGCAGCACCGGCATTGTATCTAGTCAGAAGAACGGGCTTTCACCAAAGCAGGTAGGATAAATAGGGTTTTCTTTATTCACAAATACATGTCAAACTAAACTGAGAAGATATTTATATGGCGACTGAGCAGTCGGTTATGTAGATGTGTTTTTTCGTTTGCTCGGGCTCTTATTTGGTGTTTTGAGTCTGTTTAAATGATGATAGCCTACTTTGTCAAGTGCTCAAACTTTAAACTTTGCAAGTCCTCAAACTTCGCTTAGATTTGGGGTTAGTGTATAATATTGGGTATAATGCACGTAAGATCAAACAGTAATGAATTCATAGCCTACTAACGACCGACTTGAAACTAAGGGTTTGACTCAGACTTCGCTCCGCATGGGGGTTTTTACGCCTTTTTTTCTGTAGGATATTTTTTAAGAAGAATTAAAAAATAAAGATATATTTTTTACAATGTTTTCAACTTAAAAAAACATACATACATATACATACAGAATATAAGTTTAGCTTGTTGTGGATATTTCCTAATTATAAGCCTTCTGTGAAATTATGACAAAATGAAAAATACAAAACACACATGTCTTAATTAACAATTTAAATAAACGAATATTCGAATATTCGTTCTTAATGAGCCTAAATATTCTAATAGTAAATTACTGGAAAATGCCCATCCCTAGTTTCAATACGTGAAAGCATTAATGAGACACACACACACACACACACACACACAGAAATTTATACAGACTTGTAACAACTGTTTCTCTAAAATTTACGATAAAAGAAAATATTTCACTCAGTGATTGACAGCATAATGCAATCAATCGTGTTCCCGTTCAATTGTAGCTAAGCTTCAGGGACGTGCACAGGAATTTTAAGGGGCAGTTGCTCTGACCTAAAAAAAAAGGGCACCCCCATGGGCGTAGATTTAGGGTGGGACGCTAGGGACATGTCCCTACCAATATTCAGGGAAGACTGAATTGTCCCTAGCAATAATTTCGACGAAACAATGAATCTGTATTTATATATAACCACTGATGTCCGTCTTATTCTTGTGTTTTCTATTTTTTACTTATTATATATTTTTTCAGGAATCATTTAAATGAGATTAGAAATCTTTTGCAATCCCGTTCTGTAAAAATAACGCTCTATGTGGTACACAAACGGTTAACAGCTTTCGTGCTCTGCAATGCCCGCCTCCGTAACTCACATCGCTATGATTGGCTTTGCATTTCTTTAGTTCCGCCTCTCTAACTCACATTGCTAATATGATTGGATTAGCATTTCTTGAGTCCCGCCTCTCTATTTCACATCACTTTATGATGGGTTTGTCTTTACTCGCTGATAGGATGGTTTCAATTTATACAATGCGCCAAAGTTCACTCAACAAGACGTGCGTGATTATTCGGGCTACAGGTAAGTGAGGAAGAAAGTATTATTATACCCACTGTAACTGTTTCATGCACAAAAAAAAATTGTGTCACATAATGATTCAAAGACAGTGTTTTCACCAATACACGACAATCCCATGTTAACCTGAGAAGTTGCAAACTTGTGTCAACCTTTTATAAATGGGGTGGCAAGGTTATTTAGGGGGTCCCTAATCCATGAAAGAAAATAACCCCAACATGGTAAAAACATGAAATCATGTCATGATTGCTGAATACTTTACATTACTGCACTGTGGTCATTACTTGCACAAATGTAGACATAATGTAAGGTTGCATTTTAAACAAACTATTTTTTTCACACTGATTAACTGTCTGTTAATGAAAAGAAGATTTAATGTGAACTACAGACACGTTAATAAACGTTGTTCAGGAAACAGCATGATATACATACCTACTTCCACACTGGGATTTTTTTGGCAAAATTAAATTAAGAATTAAATATGAATTGCATATTCTTCAATGTTATAAAGTAAATATGGATTCATATATGTTACAATGTGATTTTCTTTTTTTTGACAAAGACTTAAACAGTTACTGTTTATTAGGCTCTAGGACATAACAAATTGTTTATTATAGTACATTAAATTTGGGATGGCACCGGGGATGGCGAGTCAAATGTCACTGAGTAAAGTGCATACTGAATTGTCTGTTGTTTATGTCAAGTAAACAGTGATAAACAGTTTTTGCAATGCAACCATATTATTTATGTCCCCACCAATGCCAGAATCAAACCTATGCCCTTGGATATTATAGTACATTACATTATTAGAGTAGCCCACGTGATTTCTACAAGTTACTAAGATTTCAGATGCTAGAATGTCAGTTCATTCCTCATTCAGATATTGATGATAATGACCTATTAAACAACATATTATTTAACACTGAAGGTAGAGGTTGTGTGTATAATGTTACTGTCTCTTTTTAATGCATCTCTCTCTTACACACCGTTTCTTTTTAAGTATGGGTGCCATTTATATATTAATTCTCATGATGCAAGTTTATTTTAAATACTAACATAAAAATGTTTATGGTTATATTGTTTTCACAGATGCATTGATGTGTAGTGATGCAGTGGACAACTGTGAGGATGATACAATCAACATGTTCCTAAACTGTGATGCAGAAACACAATGGGAGGATCCAACCGTCTCTGAACACAACTACACTTTAAAATCACAACTCAACCTAAAGCAACTTACATCTGATATGGGAAAACAATGGTGCAGTTTCCCTGTACAGGCTTATCCTGGTCCCAGGCTAAAATGCATATTTGAGCTACAATAATTTAAAAACACCTTGTACTGACATACCTCAACATATATGAGTGCCATTGTTTTGTCACAAGATGCGCACCAGTCTTGTTTTTTTGTAGGGTTTGTTTGTAAAAACTAAAATGTCCTAATATAATCAAGGTCTAGTCCTGTAAACCCTGTCCGAGAAACTGCTCCAATGTGTTGAGCTGGCACAAATGTACATATCTCTGCTGAGAAACAACAATCTTTGTCAGCTTTACACAGGGTTGATATTGCATCCATTACACAGTCGCCAACCACTTTACCAGTACATACACCAACAGCTTCCAGATAAACACTTGGGATCAGCTCCTGATGACTCTGATAAAGCTGCGTCTTATTTTATTGCAGGGTGGTCTTGCTGAAAAGTTAGCTGTTTCTTAGTCCATAGTTATTTTTATAAACCTTTACAATGTGACCTGATTTTACCTGTTGTAAAGTTACATTAAACCTTCATATGTGATCAGATGACATGCAGTGATATTAAACATTTACAATGTGATCTGTTGTGCATTTAAATTAAACCTTTACAATGTGATATGATGTTGTGCATTTATATTAAACCTTTACAATGTGATCAGATGTTATCTGCCATGCAGTTTTATTAAACATTTATGTGATCAGCTGTTACCTGTCATGCAGTTATATTAAACATTTACTATGTGATCAGATGTAACCTGCCATCCAGCTATATAAACCTTTACAATGTGATCAGATTAACTTCTTAAACCATATGTGAGCTTTGTAGATTCCACTTAAAAGGATAAGTCTCCTGATTTGAAGGAATAAGTGTTGGCAAGTTTGCAAATGAATTCTATCATGGTACATTACCACATAAAAACGAAATAGTTATTGGACTGGCTAAGGTGCACATTTGCTTTAAAAAAGACGAAACCATTGTGTAAATATTGGTAGGCATAAGTACTTTAATAATTTCCAATGCTGCTCCATCAACTCCTGACAGGACGAGTTAATGTCAGGAGGTTACTTGCCCATAGGTTACTTGCCACGGCCGCTTCATATCGTCTAACCACGAGACGATTGATGGGACAATATAAGACTATCCGAGCGTCATATGAAGTTTTAACCGTGCTCCTAATTTAAAAAATTTACAGCAGTAGCGATATTTGTCATTTTGCTAAAGTTATAGTGAACTACAAACAATCTTCTAACTACCAACCTAACTACCGAATGCACTGTGCCATATTAGCCGCGGAAGTCGGTTGACAAAATGCGGAAGAGCAAAGAATTAAAAAGGGGCGTGGCAGAATAAGGTGAATAAGCTGCATTTTATTGATCATAAGCTAATTTTTAAAATAAGCGATAGGAGGGAGCGACAGCAGCACTGATAGCCTAATATAATTTCATTTCTTTACTATTTATGAATATGATTGTTTGTTGAGCGTCTATGACAGGGCTAGTCAATTAGTTTGTCATGGGGGCCAGAGATTTATCAGTGATGATGACTACATATACATTTTACTCATGTTACTCATGCTACTTTCACTTAATCGCTATGTTTATTTTCGACATGCGGCAGCGCAGCACATTGTTAAAAACAAACATTATGAATATTAACCCTCCCTGCGGTCGCGGCGCAAACTCTATATTTTTCAATCACTGCGCAAAGAGACTTGGATTACTCTGCTGATTTTGGACATACAGATATGATTTATACATCATTTAAATCATTAAAGTGTCATTTTTTTGTGTGTCTATAAAAACTGAATGTTGTGCTTTTACAAAATTAAAAAAAATATACATAATGCGCATTCGGTTATCTCTCCATCAGTGACGTCTTTTCAAATAACTGACTGTGACGGACTCTTTACAACGCTGTTTATCAAAAAATGACGGAGATTGAAAGTCTATCGCAACCTCTCTCTCTCTGTGTGTGTGTGTGTGTGTGTGTGTGTGTGTGTGTGTGTGTGTGTGTGTGTGTGTGTGTGTGTGTGTGTGTGTGTGTGTGCGTGTACGATTACCTTGATTAGTTCATTACAGATTCATAGTATATTTATTCTGTGCGTTTGATTTCAACTGTAACATTTTCAGCATTTTAGCTAAGCACTAATTATATTCATCACCTGATAAATGGTTATTAACAGTTCTTTAACAGTTCTTTGTTCTGTGAATAACGTTTATATCGGCTGCATATCTGCGGCTTATATGCCGAAACAGATATATCTGCGACATGCTCAAAAATCGGTCGGGCTTTAAAATAGGACACAGAATAGATAGCAAATACACAGTTGCATCATTTAAGATCAGTGATAGCAGACTTCATAATTGTGCAATTTTTAACTTTTTGTTTATAGGTTGATTTGGGGGCTTGTTCATGATTTACACAAGGAATTTAGGGGGATGTTCAGACCATCAGTCAATCCCAGTCTCTTTGGCTGTATCCCTTGACATTGATAAAGACAGTCACTGTAAGATGCTACACATCCTTTGCCAGATCACCACAAGACATTCTGGTCTGATAAACATCAAACAATTTATCAATGACCAGGACACCACCGAGCCGCCAAGACACTGGTGTTATTTTCTTCGGCAGACCCCAGGACAGTCTATTGTGTAGATGTTTCATTTTCAAAGAAAAACATTTCCTGAGATGGTTTATGCTGTGAAGAACTTTAAGATATTACACTAAGGCACACAGGGAAGCAAACAGTAAAGGCCATTTGCTACTCAGTGAAGAGTGCATTTAGATGTAACAGAGATTCTCCAAACTGGCAAGAAATATCAAAAGATGGAAGACGCCATGAAGTTTGAGTGAATATTCACGAAACAGCTGGCCCCAGTTGAAGATGTTAATGCCTCTATAGAAGTGTGCTGTTAAAACAATCAAGTGCCTCAGGTGGTCTCTCTCATTCACCATGTTTATCTCTGTTCAGTTAACCAATTTCTTAGCATACTACACAGGGCATGAAATTAACACCCGACCACGCGCCAAATGCGGGTGGATTTTGCAATTGGCGGGTAACACTGTCAATCTACCAGCCACATTGGCGGGTAGCCAATGCGAATCAGTGATGTGCGGGTCAATGTATAAACAACCCACTCCCGACCGACATTTTCAACTAACCCGCCTGGAATTGTTCAAAATAGTTTTTAAACCCGACCGACTGACCGCGGCCCGAATATCATTAAAATATTTGTCTGGGTAACCGGCAACCGCTCATTTCTTATCAAACTGCGCATATAACTGATGCAAATTGAGTGATTCATTGAGAGGATGCGACTGCTGTTTGGCAACGTTCATGCGATTGGAAAGAAGATGAGGCACTTCTCTGACTACGTTTGGATGTGCGAGTAAGTATTAAACTGTTGATGAGATGGGATGAGAATGCAATGGTGACATAGACTACAGTATAATCACAGTTGCACAGATGTGTAGTTCTGCTGTGACGGATCAGAACTCTTGGATGTGTAAACTTTAAAGAGAGTTGCGCTACTGTGTCTTATACTGTAGTATATTAACATACATTTTGCGAATAGAGTAATGAAAAACAAACGTATGTGGGGCGTTTATGTGCGCAGTTTGTGCCCCCTCCGTATATGTGTGCGCGCGCGCGGGTTTAAGGGCACTCAATAGGGAACATCGGAGAGACGCCTTCCTCAAAGCAAGCGTACATAAAGTCTTTCTGCTCTTGACAGGGCACATATAATAAACAAAATAATCTCAACAGTATTCTTATTCTAATAAAACATTTCGTTATGTCTTAACTTAAGTGTATGTATAGAGACTAGAGAGTCAAAAACTGTGTCTGTGATGGTCTTAAAGAGACAGTAACCTCAATTAACATACTTAAGTCTGTGTCATTAATGTTAATCAAAAAACCTAAGACAAAGAGAAATTCACTTTTATAGCTCTAAAAATTATTATATTTAATTCATAAATGAAAAACAGTGTTATCATTCACTATTCAGGCAAAAAAAAAACTGGCTGGTAAAAAGTCACTGTGGCAGGTGGATTTCTAAATCCACCTGCCACAGTGGCTGGTGGTCAAAAAAGTTAACTTCAGGCCCTGATACTACACATCATTTACTTTCTTCAAACAAAATTATGCTTAATGGGCCCCTACCCTAGGTGTTTTCAGCAATATTAAAATAGTCTTTGGTCTCCCCAGAATGTGTCTGTAAAGTTTCAGCTCAAAATACACCCAGATATTTCATTATATGATACTGAACATGGCCATTTGTGGCTGCAATGAAAAACGCACTATTTTTGTGTGTGTCTCTTTAAATGAAAAGAAAGCTTCTGTCACCCTCCCAATATGCAAAGTAGGGGGTAGAGAACTTACACATCTGCTTTGGACTACATCAAAACATGTGTCTCTGGCAGAAGATTGAACTTACACGCTCATATGCCGGAGTCTGTGAGCGGTTATGGTTGGGGTGTAATCAATGTGACATCACATTGCTAGGGGATCCCCAAACAAACTGTTTTGTGTGACTATTGCGGTTTAAATGAGAATGCACAAAGAAGAGAAATTGGATTTGTATAATAACAGGATGTTTCTGCACACACAATGGCAACTCATTTTCTGATAGAAACACATTTAAAAGTGCATTTTTTAGGTTAGGTACGGTGTACATTTTAGGACATCCTCAGATGTCAGAGTCAGGTGTCAGACATCACATGAAAAGGCATCAGGTCTCAGAAAAACCGATGTCAAGTTTACGAAATTCCACAGTAATTTCTCAGTCAGGTCTCAGGAAAACTGCTGTCAGAAAAAACGGTGTCAGACGAAAAGTTCTCAGATGAAAAGTTATCAGAGTCAGGTATCAGACATCAGATGAAACAAGTCAGGTCTCAGAAAAAACGCTGTCAGAAAAAAACGGAGTCAGACGAAAAGTTCTCAGATGAAAAGTTATCAGAGTCAGGTATCAGACATCAGAAGGAGTCAGGTTTCACACATCAAAGCATCGGACAGAACGGCATCAGAAGATTTTACACGTGGCCCACCCCTTCACATGACATCACTATCGTAAACTTACCGGAGATCAAAAAAAGACTTAAGAGGGCACTTTTGTTTCTTTAACTGTGTATTTAATTGTAGCCTTGACATAAATTGTTGTTGTTCCTTTTCTCACTAGCCTCTGTATAACAATGATTTATTTAAACACGATTTTACACATGATCACTCCTTTTCGCGTACCGCCACTATAAAGATATTGATATGTTTTTCTTTATTAATCCCTGTATAACGTGAGGGCCGGCGCCACGGGGGGCACTATCTGGCACTATCCCTCCCCCTCAGATCACCATTAATGTTGAATGAGATTTTAATGATAAAATGTGCTATTTAAAAATCACATTTGCGTAGTGTTTTGTCTTCCTTTAGTGAATAATAAGCTAAAACAGCAATATTTTAGTTAAGGATGGTATGTGAAAGCAAACATGAAGGCTACGAACATTCCATAATTTCAAAGTTGTATATTGCAATGCCAATGACTAATTTCACCAGGGACATTCAAAAATGGATTAAAAGAAAGAAACTACAGCAACTGCGGTCCGTGTACTTTTGCGTCCATTCATTTTTCCTTTATAAACCATGATATGAAAAATAAAATATAAACGGTTGTTGTATTTTAAAAATGCAATATTAACTTTCAAAATTTAAATTCAAACTGTATTTATTACATCATTAGCCTGGGTGCCAGCCGAGTATGACAACGTCAGGCTAGAACATCATACCCAAAAAACAAAAAAACAAATATTGATGTATTTTCATATTTTTGTTTATGAATTTTGCACCTTTATTATAATTTTAAAACTAAAATTAAAAAACGCGATTATTAGCTTCACATTCAGACTTTTGGCAGTGATCGCAGTGCTTTGCTTCATGCATGTAAACATCATCACTCTACGCATTTTGTAAATTTCTTCAAGTTTTGTCAAATTATGTTAACACAGCAAGCAAAAACCGAGAATTTTACAATTGAAAAGCAAATAATTAGATTTTTTTTTTTTCAGTTTTACAAAAATGCTAATTTTGGTTCTTGTCATTTATTTACTTTACTTACACAGTTTTGCTGTTTCACATTAAGGCTTCTTCTGGCTGTGAATTCGCAGAGCGGCTTTATGCACGTGAACATCACATTCTATTCATTATGAATTGTAAATGTATGTGATTCTGGTCCTCTGACCCAATATTTCCCCTTTCTTACTCATTTAGACTATATTAAAACGCGTAGATTATAACTGGCAAGACTGAACATCTACAAAGTTTGAAACTATAAATGTTGATTTGTGATAATGGGCTCTCTCTTACACCCAGCGCAATGCAGCGCAATGCGCGGCGCAAGTGTCTTTTGCTAGTTTCCACCATGCGCAATTATAATTTTCACGTTTAGCGCCGCGTTGTTTAAATAGCAAATGCATTTGCGCCCCCTTTTGCGCCCATGGGCGTTCTGGTCTGAAAACGAGGTGTGTTCAGGCGCATTGTTGGTGCGTTTTTTTTTTTTGAGGCAACTAAAATAGACTACGCAATTGACCAACAAAAACCTGGTCTAAAGTCAATGGCGCAATATGTTTTTTTTTTGTTATTTGAAGAGCGCATTAGTAATATGCGCTGAAACGGGACGAAAACGCGGGTTTGCTTAACAGATACATGAATGCGCAGCAGCACAAAAACACTTTTAAATATGAAAGATTGAACGTGAAAGATTATTATTGAGTCTCTTGGACATAGATGAGGACTAATTATGAGACGTTAGAAGGCACAAAGAGCTGCGTCACCTGCAGCCTGGTAAGTAAATAAATGCTTTGCATTAAACAAATGCATCTGTTTTTAAATGTTTTTAAATGCTACCTCACGGATTTATTGTATATGATGACTCTGTACCTGTGGATATGGTGAGATGAGAAAAAATGTAAGTAATGCTTAAAAAAAACTGACGCTGTCCAAGTGCTGAACCTTGCGGAGACTTTGCGGTTTGTAAATTCTTTATCTCCTGTTTGTAACAACGTAACAAATAAAGTATTTTTACAGTACAAACCTTTTCTTACATACTTGTAAATTATTTTGATGATATATTGGATAGCCATTTAAAGCAATTAAAAGCCTGCTTTTTTACTTCCATGAATAAATGAAAACGGGTTTTAAAGGTTTTAATGAAAAAAAATAATTTCAATACAAGTGTTAAACAACACAATTATTTAACATTAATCTTAAACTGGGGATCTTCTTCCTCTGCTTAGTTTTTCAGTTTCAACTGAGGGGTTTTACCTTTAACGGCTATTTTCAATCAACAAGCAGTCAGTGTTCATGCCAATTTGATTGTTTTAGATAGAGCCTGATTTGTGAAAATTATATGTATATAAATAACAAACTACTTTTTTTACTGTTTCAGACGGACGTCGGTCTTTTTTATACTGCATAATCTCTCTATTTTCGCACAGTCCTTCCCGTTGTCACGACACGGTACACGGGGAAGACGAGGAAGACAGGAAAACCCAAACGCAGACTTAAATAAACAATACTTTAATAAACATGAACATACGGAACAAAAACACCCACGAGGGGGTAAAACATAACAATGACAGACACGAGAACTAACTTACTAACATTAACACTTGGAAACACTAACTACATAAACTTACACAAGAGACCTGGAACAGAGAGTATACACAAGGATCTGGAAAGGGAAGAGAGAATAATACCAACGCACGGAGGACAGGACAGAAGGGAATTAAATAGGGAATTCTAAACAACAAACACCTGAAGCTAATCAAACATAAGGGAGCGGGAAACAATTCACGAACCCTGAGAGAAACGTGGACCGCGGAAGGGCCTGTCACACAACTCTCTCAGGGCAGAAATGTACTGTCACAACCTAATCTCTCAAACTCGGATAAGACAAGAAATGGAGAGACCAGGTCGTGACACCCGTTCACTTTGAACATTTCTCGTTGTGAATGAATGTTGATTTGCGTTACCTGTGTCTAAACCATAACTTGTTTCGATGACAGATGCGCACAGGCTGAATCTAAAACTAGTCAATTGTTTCTGACTGCAACACTGCATGTTCATTTAAAATAGCCTAATACTTCTTTATTTTGTAAGTATTGGTTTGCTATTTTTGTGGTTTTAAATACATTTGTTCCCTTTAAATTGTCAAAAAGCCTTATCAAGTTCAGTTTAATTATTACCTTCATTAAATAAAAGATTAATTATTACTTTGGGTTTCACTGCGTCCTCCTTTTTTGTCATGACTTGAGCCGGTTGTGACAATAGTCTAATAGCCCAAAAATAGACGATGCGTATGTTTACAACATGTAAAAGAAATTAAAGCAAACACCTTGAACACCTGTTGCTTACATGATGGAAAACAGTACTTCTCCAAGTTATTTTGGCAAAAGCGGCATGTAACCAAATTCAGGGTTATTTAGGGTAGAAGTGTGTTCCTATTGCACATAGCCGGACAATAGAGTCTCGGTTTTGCTTGCTGTGTTAACATAATTTGACAAAACTTGAAGAAATTTACAAAATGCGTAGAATGATGATGTTTACATCTGAATGTGAAATATTAATAATCGCGTTTTTTAATTTTAGTTTTAAATTTATAATAAAGGTGCAAAAATCATAAACAAAAATATGAAAATACATCAATATTTGTTTTTTTGGGTATGATGTTCCCAACTACAAATACAGTTTGAATTTAAATTTTGAAATTTAATATTGCATTTTAAAAATACAACAACCGTTTATATTTTATTTTTCATATCATGGTTTATAAAGGAAAAATGAATGGACGCAAAAGTACACGGACCGCAGTTGCTGTAGTTTCTTTCTTTTTAATCCATTTTTGAATGTCCCTGGTCATTGGCATTGCAATATACAACTTTGAAATTATGGAATGTTCGTAGCCTTCATGTTTGCTTTCATACCATCCTTAACTAAAATATTGCTGTTCTAGCTTATTATTCACTATAGGAAGACAAAACACTACGCAAATGTGATTTTTAAATAGCACATTATATCATTAAAATTCCATTCAACATTAATGGTGATCTGAGGGTGCGGGATAGTGCCAGATAGTGCCCCCCGTAGCGCCGGCCCTCACGTTATACAGGGATTAATAAAGAAAAACATATCAATATCTTTATAGTGGCGGTATGCGAAAAGGCGTGATCATGTGTAAAATCGTGTTTAAATAAATCATTGTTATACAGAGGCTAGTGAGAAAAGGAACAACAACAATTTATGTCAAGGCTACAATTAAATACACAGTTAAAGAAACAAAAGTGCCCTCTTAAGTCTTTTTTGATCTCCGGTAAGTTTGCGATAGTGATGTCATGTGAAGGGGTGGGCCAAGTGTAAAATCTTATGATGCCGTTTTGTCCGATGCGTTGTTGTGCAAAACCTGACTTTTTTCATGTCTGATATCTGACTCTGATAACTTTTCATCTGAGAACTTTTTGTCTGACTCCGTTTTTTCTGATAGCGTTTTTTCTGATACCTGACTCCTTTTCATCTGATGTCTGATACCTGACTCTGATAACTTTTCATCTGAGAACTTTTTGTCTGACTCCGTTTTTTCTGATAGCTTTTTTCTGATACCTGACTCATTTTCATCCGATGTCTGAGAAATGACTGTGCAATTTCGTAAACTTGACATCGGTTTTTCTGAGACCTGATGCCTTTTCATCTGATGTCTGACACCTGACTGACATCTGAGGATGTCCTAAAATGTACACTGTAGTACGGGTTTAGCTTTAAGATCATTTGAATCTTTTTGGTGGTCTTTACCAAATGCATTCTGAAAGTATTCATTACAATAAAAATGCATGAAAACCCATGCCAGGAAACTTGATAACAAACTGTAATTCATGTTTCATGATGAGTGAACTACTTAATTCAAACAGATTAAAAGACTGCATGTAGGATACAGAAGTTATTCTAAGTTAGAGGGTATTGGAGTTTGTTAGTTATTACATGTAATGAGAAACAAAAAAAAAACACTGCTCCGTTTAATATGTTGAGTAATGAAGCCCAAAGTGAGTTTGACCCCTATCACTTATGCTACGGGTTCACATGGCAGCCATGTCTCTTAATGTAACTGAGACTTTAGCAATTATACTGGATCACATATCTGAGGATGTTATAAGTATACAGTTACGGTTCTACGGTGCTGGCCCAGCATCTGGCTCTAGTGTTACCCCGGCCCAGAAAAAGGATCCATAATCTTAACATGAATTATTCAATTAGCAAGACTTCACAGCCAGTACTAAGCAATGAGGAGAGTGCTCTGTGCTCTCTCTCTCTCTCTCTCTCTGAGTGTGTGTGTTATGCAACCTTGACTTGTATTACATGTAATGTTTTCAAACTTTCTTGTAACATTCATAATTGCTATTTTCAAGAAGAAATAATACCATTAAAGGAGTAGTCCACTTTAAAGATGGGGTCCATTGACTTTTCAAAGTAGGACAAAAATATATATGGTAAGTCAATGGGCCCCATCTATAATGTGGACTACTCCTTTAAGTTTCCTATACTTTAGCCACTTTTGCCTGGAGCCCAAAATAATAACAGCATTTGCTAAATCCAAATTGCAGACTTGACTTAATCTAATGGTCTGTCTACCATAAAAACCTGTCTGATGAGACTGTTCCAACTTTGGAAGCGTGCAGTCACTTATATAACAGCAGATTAAAAATAGTAGTAGAGGTAAAGCCATTATGTATTTTGTGGGTTATGTTTACCAAAAGAAGCTTAAGATATGATCAATGCACCAGCGTCTCAGCCCGTTAAGCTCTCATCTTTTAAAGACTTTTAATTTGGTGGCTCTCAAACCAGATGTCCTGCAGCATGAATTAAGAATTTGAAAATTAAAAACATATGCAAACAAAGCTTTTGAATATATACATTTTTTCTCTTAAAGAGATAATTCACCCAAAAAAGAAGAATCTCTCCTCATTTACTGTCGTGTTGATACAAAACTGTGTACATTCTTTGTTTTGATGAGCACGAAGGAAGATATTTTGAGGAAAATTTGAAAACAAACCGTTCATAAGCCCCATTCACTTCCATGGTATTCTTATTTTGGTTACAAACATTCTTCAAAATGTCTTCCTTCATGTTCATCAAAACAAAGAAATGTATACTGGTTTGTAACAACATAAGAGTGAGAAAATGATTTACTTTATGTACATGTCATTGTAAGAAATAGTGCCTCACTATGCCTGAATCTAAATGTTTAGGCAGGGGTCACTAATCCTGGTCCTGGAGCGCCGGTGACTCTGCAGAGTTTAGCTTCAACCCTAATCAAACACACCTGAAACAGCTAATTAAGGTGCTTCAGGTGTGTTTGATTAGTGTTGGAGCTAAACTCTGCAGAGACACCGGCCCTCCAGGACCAGGATCGGTGAGCCCTGGTTTAGGGCTATACTAGTCAAAGCTGACACTTTTTGACTCAGCAACTTGGCCGACAATGCTTCATTAAACTTTAAAAACTGATGAGGGATGCATAGCCTCACCTCTTTAAGTACTAACAGTGCTTAAATTTGTGAAGGGAGGTATGGCTGGTGTTACTACACAGTGACCTGGGTCGCCAGCAGTGACGGCTAGTCACTAGGGGGCGCCGCCCCCTTAAAGTTGGCCAGAGAGGAAAGCTACTTTAACATGATACCAAAGTTAAATATATAGTGCAAATTAATACAAAATAAAATTGTTTAGTTGTTCCATTTCACTGTTAGTCATGTTGTCATTTATTTAAAAAAATTAAAAATCAAAACTGAGTTTGTTGTGTGTGTGTGTCATGTTTGTGTGTCTGGGGTGCACCCCTAATGAGTGTCTATGCAGTTCAATAAAAAGGGTAAAAACATGTGACCTGAGGCTGAGCTCTAATTGACTGGTTTCGGATCCCTGGGGAGCAGGACTGTGTGCCCCAAACCCTCCCACTCAGTGGTGTAGTCTACATTTTTGTAGTGAGTATACTGTGATTTTTCCCTCTCACCCTTATGCTCACTCGTCCTAGCGCGACACATCATAAGCACCACCACACTCACAGATGCATACAGTATAGATATTCATGTAATTAAGAGCATTCTGAAAGTTTACTCATAAACACATAAACTAAATGTGTTCTCTTTTTTAAGAAAAAAAAAGACTTCAGAGCCAGTGGGTTTACAGCTGGGGAAACTGGGCTGATTTTTAGACTGGTTTAGTGTTAATCAACATCTAACTCAGGGACAAAAGTTACTTAACTATTAATTAAAATTAAATAAACAAACTGTTTACAATCTTCAATCCGTGGCAAACACATGCATTGAAGGAGAAAAAAATATTCACTATTTCAATAGCTATTATCTGACAACTATTGATAACATTACCATGAATTAACTCCAATTTGCATAGTCATTGATGATATAAAAGCTTATTTTTGCATACAGTATAATATAAGCATTGTCTAAAAATGAAAATAGGCTTATACTTAATTATTATTACAAGACCATAATGTAGCCTAATATTAGAAAACCATAGTGAAGAAAATGATCTTTAATTTGCAAGTCTGAACTGAACATCAACGCAGACATGAATTTCCACACAGAAGTTTAAGATCATATACATCTTGAACGTAGATATATAAATGAACACAGATAAAGGAAGTTTAACACTGTGAAGCACAAGCAAACATGCAGAGGAACTGAAGGCAGCTAAAAACCATCAGGACATAAACACGGCTTATTTTATTGCATTTGGAGCCTTACCTCCAGATAAAGTAATAAACTGGACTGATGATTTAAATGTTGTTTACTCACATGTGCGTTGTAAACTCTATGGATTTAATGTTGCAGCACTGCTTCACTCTTTCACTTCTCCACATGACTGTTTGTTTACAGTGTCGCGTGAGCAGCTGCACTGCAGGTTCGACTTCATTTGGCGCTAAACAGACCTCTTGGTGATGTCAAAGTACCGCGAGAGCGATTCAAAGCAGATTTCTCCATGTGATAACTGGAGTCTCTCTCGCGGTACTTTGCTGTCACTCGCCTGTGGCGCCACACCAGTCTGCTCCCCAGTTACTTTCGCGTCACTATAGTAATTTGATTTAATAGAAATTCATACGCCGATCGGATTGCGCAGTTCGGCAGGAAGTATAGCCTAATGTGTATTTCAACCCGCTAAAGTAGCAAGTGTAGCATACTAATGGTCAGTGCTTCACATCTATATTATGACTAAACGTTTAAAAATGTCACAAAACCATGCTGTTACGCATCCTCGCGCTATTTTTAGTGGGTATACGGAAATCCTTGACAATTTCTAGTGGGTATACGGCGTATACCTGCGTATCACGTAGACTACACCACTGCTCCCACTTGTGTTGTAAGCGAATCAATATTGTCTTTAATGTTTTTTACCTCCTGTGATTGGACCGTTCCCAGAGTCTCATAACTGCGTTGCAGATTGCTGTGTTAACTGATAGCTACAGTACTGATCAGTGAAAGCAAGTGAAATATCTTGAGATGAAGGAAAATATGACTGTATCCTTTCAAAATCACCCTAT
The DNA here is from genome assembly GCF_030506205.2 of Paramisgurnus dabryanus. Lineage (NCBI taxonomy): Eukaryota > Metazoa > Chordata > Actinopteri > Cypriniformes > Cobitidae > Paramisgurnus > Paramisgurnus dabryanus. The sequence continues at coordinate 3,368,866 of NC_133341.1, read as the reverse complement.
ACAAGGTATTTAATTGATGAATAAATAAAGGATTAAGAAGCTTGGACCAGATGGACCAACGGAGTAAAGTGATGGCAGTCTGTGTGCTCAACCACTTCTCATGGCAAATTGAGTTGGCTAGCTGGAAATCATTTAAGTCTTGAGTTTTATTTTTTCCCTGTTTGCCGTTTTAAACTCTGAATGCGTGATAGACGCGCACAAGATGAAATTTTGTGGCTTGTTCGAACTTGTGTTACGTGGACATAATGAGATCGAGAACTCATATAATCCTGTATATTTTGTGGCTTGGTTAACTTTGTTGTTACTTTTGTTGTTGTAGAGTTTTAAAAAAGCACCCACGAGAAAACCACTGTTTTTAAGGGAACTTCACGAACCGTGCAGATTTGAGCTGATGGACTGTATGTACTTAGTCTGTTGCAGGGGCGGATCTAGAAAATTATTTATGGGGTGGCAAGGGGGTGGCATGAGAACTACGAGGGGTGGCAATAAAGTAAGCATCCTTGCATGGTTGTCGTGGATACAAGAAATTATATACTGTATATACTATATTCGGTGTATACAGGGGCGCCGTAAGGGGTGGAAAAGTTAGGACGATTAGCACACGCAACCCCCTTATTAGCCCTCTTAGCTCCGCCCCGTCTTTACTCTGCGTTTTATGCTGCGTTCCAGGCAACCTGTAACCCGTAACTCACGACTTCAAAACCACGACTCACGACTCTGAACTGGGAGTACATCGATCTAGTACGAGTTCACAGGTGGGAAGTCACGGGTTTGACTGCCGTTCCATTGCACTTTCACCGGTAGAAGGATGTAAAAACACGAGTTACAGGCTGCCTGGAACGCATAAGGTTGTGAGTCGTGGTTTTGAAGTCGTAACTCACGGGTTTAAAAACCTGCCTGGAACGCAGCATTAGCACCGAAGTTCATTCCACCGTCTCACAGTGCGGAGTGAACTTCACAAGAGAGCAAGGTGTTTGTATTTACTGCTATTTGCTATGATACCTGGCTGCATATGTGCACTTCCTTACTATAAATGCAGTTTACACAATGTGACGCTGGATCAATACAATGTAGTTTTCTTCCACTGCAATAAGTCTTCGCTCTGTTCATCTCAGTTTAAAAAAAACACAAGGGGATTTACGTTCCCTGTTTTGTGTTATGATTCTAACGCAAAGTCAGCCCTTATAAGCTGTTTAAATTAACGTAGCCCGTATAAGCTAATTAACATAAACTAGAAATGCGATCAGTTACACACTAGTTTTGTAACGCAATATGCCAAGGAAGTATTTTTATGCAGTCGTGAAATCGAGTTGGTTGTGATAAAACTGAAATGCAACTAAGACTAAACTAGTCCAGTTATGTATATTAAAGCTTCTCAACTTGCAACAGGTTTAAGAAATCAATGGAAATATGTCATAATCTGCTATAGTTGTCATTTATTTCATTTTAGAGCCCCGTTGATTAAAAAACAGTCTGAAGAATCATTTAATAACAGTATAGCTGTTTTCTTAAAGAGTAATAAACCGTAAACCAACTTTTTTTAGTTAATGATCTGTAAGAATGGGGTTTTATTAGTGCTGTTCATTGATTTTAGTAAGTTTTTTGACATTTGGATATAAAGTGTTTCAATACTGGTGTAAAACCGTCTGAGTGCTGCCCTCTTCAGGTTAAACGGTGGCTACTGCAATTGAATTTTTGTATTGGATTTTGGGTCCAAAAAATGCCTCGTGATGTTAGCAGGTTCAAGCTCACCACGCCTTGTTACGATCGCATCACACACTTAGTTCGTCCCCTCTATGTCGTGTGTGTAACAGCTCAAGTATACAGTATGTCAATGAGACTGCCTGTGAAAATCAGAAAAGTCTCAAATCTTATTGTGAGATAAAAAGCATCACAGTTTAATTTCAAGCATTAATTTCACTATGATTTCAATCGCTGACATGACATTACTCAGTCAATATTAAAGATATTAAGTTTATATTTTCACAAAATGTTCTTTACATTATATAGGATGATTTTATGTGGAAAACAGTAAATTACAAAGAATTGTATGTTTGGTGTGAAATGGGTATGGTGGGGGCCCGACCCCCTATTTTTTCATAGGGCCCAAAATTGCTAGCGGCGCCCCTGGGTGTATACACTGGACCTCAAATTTTTATAACATAAAAAAAGCAACAACAATGTTCCTAAAAGTACCCAAGCAGCTACCTTTAGCATTTCTACTGTAGCACCCTTTGTCTTAATACTACAGTAAGTTAATACATACATCTTACCATTATCTAAAAACACTGACTATAACCATGATGAGCAAGGTTGAACATAAAGACTGTTATATAAATAAAATAGGTTTGCCTAGTTTATATTAATGTAAAACATATTTGAAAGGCACACATCTCTTTCTCTCATAAGCCTCTTCTTTAATCCTTTCACTCACTTCATGATGGATTGTTTCTGTTTTTTCACTTCTTTTAGCTCTTCACCATCCATTTCTATGTTTCTGACTTCATCTACTCCTCTCCCTTCCACAACATATTTTTCGGTTTTATTTGTACCTTCCACTCTCGTAGTATTTGATTTTTTTATTATTTTTGGTTAAAAAAATGGATATCAGCCTTTCTTTTCATAGTATCATGGAAAATGCAGCATTAAGTTCTTTCAAGCTTTCTAAACATACACAACACTGAATAGTTTTGTCTCCTTAATGAAGACAAACAAAAACATTAGACTATATCATAATGAGTGATTTCATAAGCACGTATGGAATATTTTTATTGCTGCACTAACAAGACCTGACGGGCTAACTCTAGAAAGAACTGCTTAAAAGATATTTACTGCTTACACAAACCTGCAGTTCAGTTGTTTTAACTACCAACAACTACCTCATGCAATATTAAACAATTAACAGTTTAATTTTTGTATTTTATCCTGAAGCAACATTTATCTTTAAAATATGACCGTATTCAGTACTCTGATTTGCTGATGTGATGCTCAATTTAATCACTTAAAGACACTAAAGAGAAACCACTAATGTTTTGGCAGCATGTGATGATGTGAGGTACTTTATTATATCAGAATTACTTGCTACAGACGAGAAGAGACTCTTTCTTCATGGGCATAAGTTGCACGTTCATAATCATTCTTGCCTTTCACCGCAACGATGGAAAAGTAACGTTTGTGCTTTTTATACTTTGTGCTTGCGTCAGCTGCCTTTGTTTTGAGATCGTTGTACTTGCCATCGCTCTGTTGTTGCAGGTTTGTGCGACTGCAGCGCGAGAACCGGGCTGCATGTGAGTGCCTTGGATGGGGCGATGCATGCTTTCACGGCAGTTTCCAAAAGTCTTCAACCACGCCAGAAAAGATCGCTAGATTTGTCCGTGTCGCTTTTTTAATAAAGTCGCTAAAGGGGTCTAAAAAGTTTCTTAATCTAGCGACAAAGTCACCAAGTTGGCAAGACTGCGCGGACTTTTTTTACACTGTAAAAGACTTTCTGCTGCGGGGACTGACTGTTCGTGCTTGTATGAACTCTGCTGCCTCTGGTTGGCTAACGATGGAAAGTAAGCCAATCCTCATCAGCTATGTGGTTGTCCCACCCCCTCTAAGACACACACACACCAATCATCGTCAGATATGTGTCTCCCACCCCTAATCACACGCAGATAAAAACTACATTGCCTTTCTGGTTAAAAGAGCGTACTCGGGTATATATTATATATATATATTAGGATACCAGCGCTGGGGTCAGAGGTGGGTAGAGTACCCAAAATCTGTACTCAAGTAAAAGTACAAGTACTTATACAAAAATTTACTCAAGTAAAAGTAAAAGTATCAATCTAATTATTTACTTGAGTAAGAGTAAAAAAGTATTAGATGAAAAAACTACTCAAGTAGTTAGTTACTCGTTACTTCCGATCTGATAGAGAAGTAGCACAAAAGCACTGAATTTCAGACTACTTGGGAGGGTTTTCAAAAACCTCTCCTTAAAGGTGCTCTAAGCGAATTGAAGCGTTTTAGACCATAAAACATTTTTTGTTACATACCGGAAACATCTCCTCACTATCTGCTTGCTGCCTGTCCGCTGATCAAACTGTAAAAAAACGCGATCTCTGTAGACAGCCCAGGCTTCACAAACGGCAATATCAACATAGTGGCCAAACCTAGCATCACAAAACAAAACAAAGTATTCCAGCCAATAAACGACAAAAAGGATTTGGGGGTGGGGGTTGGGCGCGTTCATGAAAGCACGGAAAGGAGGGGGAGGGGGAGGAGTTAGCTACGCTCCGACTGTTTGAAAAATGAAAACAGTTTCAAACGTCAACAATAACTAACGTCTCGCAGATTCGCTTAGAGAGCCTTTAAAAGTCTCATTGTTCTGCTTATATACAAGTAAAGCAGCCTATCTCAGTCCTGCAATGGGTACATTATCACATAACGTGTAATTTGAGAAAAAATCTCAAACACACACAGATATTTTCTGTCGGTTAACTCTTAACATGCAAACAGTAAACAAAAAAGAATGTGTGTGTCTGTTTGTTATCATGTTTTTATATGAATAGGTTATTTTCATTGCCATTAAAGTGATACAAAACATAGACCGAACTTGAAGCCGCCCTGCATGATCCGCCTCCGATATCTCGCACAACGCACACGCGCCCTCATCTGCTTCTCCCATCATCTACACGCGGTTGCGAGCGCTAAACGGTGACCGCGCGGTCGCGCGCGCTAAAGGGTGACGCAGCCTGTCTCGCGAAACTTTCGAACACGCCCTATAAACTTTAAAAAAAAAAAATATTCATTAATTATTACCATTTGAAAGTAGCGCAGTAACGCCGCCGAATGTAGCGAAGTAAAAGTACAGTTTTTTCACTAGAAATGTACTTGAGTAAGAGTAAAAAGTACCTATCCTTAAATTTACTATAAAAGTACTAGTTACACAAAAAATGTACTCAAGTACATGTACTGTAACAAAGTAAATGTAATTCGTTACTACCCACCTCTGGCTGGGGTGGCATATGGGGTGGCAATGCTTTTATTTAGGGTGGCAACTGCCACCCCGTGCCACCCCGGTAGATCCGCCCCTGGTCTGTTGAGAGGGAAAAATGTGCTTGTGCCATTGCTATAAAAGCAAAAAGAAACGTACGACCCTGTGTGTGTGTTTGGTCGCGTTAACCAAAAAGTCTTTGACGGAGAAAATAAAGAAAAAGGGATAAAGAAAAATCTGAACGCCATTTTGACAAATTGCCCATACAACTTGACTAAATGTAATTCCTAGTCATGTCCAGTTGGTGGCAGTGTGTTAATCAAATGACGCCCTGATTTCTAAACATTCTCGTGATATTTTGATGTCATACACTGATTGGTCTGCGCATCGCTGCTGAAGTTAAACACCACAGGAGCGCTGCAACCAGACGCCTGTCTAAGGACACAAAATCTAATGACAAGAGTCTGCATTAATCTACCTTCATGCGTTTATTACACAATATGGTTTCAGATGAGATGAGTTTAGTTTAATTCAGATTTTTATTTTTTTCGCAGTAGTATTTTGTAATTTGATTTATTCATATTTGCCTGTTCAGCATAAAGCTCACGTGTTTTATTGCTTCAACTGTCACTGTGAGAAAAAAACATTAATTAATCTGCTTCATGTGATGTTTAACATGTAAAGTGATGCACGGTCTCCGTTTATCTGTTCTCTAGTCTAAACAAATTAATAAACACATTTTGACTTGTATGCTCGTCTTGTAATTTATGATTAGAAATGGAAATGTGAATGAAAACAATTAAAACATGAAATGACGGATAATAACTGACTGTGACGGACTCTTTACAACGCTGTTTATCAAAAAATGACGGAGATTGAAAGTCTATCGCAACATCTCTCTCTGTGTGTGTGTGTGTGTGTGTGTGTGTGTGTGTGTGTGTGTGTGTGTGTGTGTGTGTGTGTGTGTGTGTGTGTGTGTGTGTGTGTGTGTGTGTGTGTGTGTGTGTGTGTGTGTGTGTGTGTGTGTGTGTGTGTGTGTGTGTGCGTGCGTGCGTGCATGCGTGTGTGTACGATTACCTTCATTAGTTCATTACAGATTGATAGTACATTTATTTTGTGCGTTTGATTTCAACTGTAACATTTTCAGCATTTTAGCTAAGCACAAATTATATTCATCATCTGATAAATGGTTATTAACAGTTCTTTAACAGTTCTTTGTTCTGTGAATAACGTTTATATCGGCTGCATATCTGCGGCTTAAATGCCGATACAGATATATCTGCGACATGCTCATAAATCGGTCGGGTTTTGAAATAGGACAGAGAATAGATAGCAAATACACAGTTACATCATTTAAGATCAGTGATAGCAGACTTCATAATTGTGCAATTTTGAGCTTTTTGTTTATAGGTTGATTTGGGGGCTTGTTCATGATTTACACAAGGAATTTAGGGGGATGTTCAGACCATCAGTCAATCCCAGTCTCTTTGGCTGTATACCTTGACATTGATAAAGACAGTCACTGTAAGATGCTACACATCTTTGCCAGATCACCACAAGACATTCTGGTCTGATAAACATCAAACAATTTATCAATGACCAGGACACCACCGAGCCGCCAAGGCACTGGTGTTATTTTCTTCGGCAGACCCCAGGACAGTCTATTGTGTAGATGTCTCATTTTCAAAGAAAAACATTTTCTGAGATGGTTTGTGCTGTGAAGAACTTTAAGATATTACACTAAGGCACACAGGGAAGCAAACAGTAAGGGCCATTTGCTACTAAGTAAAGAGTGCATTTAGATGTAACAGAGATTCTCCAAACTGGCAAGAAATATCAAAAGATGGAAGACGCCATGAAGTTTGAGTGAATATTCACGAAACAGCTGGCCCCAGTTGAAGATGTTAATGCCTCTATAAAAGTGTGCTGTTAAAACAATCAAGTGCCTCAGGTGGTCTCTCTCATTCACCATGTTTATCTCTGTTCAGTTAACCAATTTCTTAGCATACTTCACATCATTTACTTTCTTCAAACAAAATTATGCTTAATGGTCTTTGGTCTCCCCAGAATGTGTCTGTAAAGTTTCAGCTCAAAATACACCCAGATATTTCATTATACGATACTGAACATGGCCATTTGTGGCTGCAATGAAAAACGCACTACTTTTGTGTGTGTATCTTTAAATGAAAAGAAAGCTTCTGTTACCCTCCCAATATGCAAAGTAGGAGGTAGATAAATTCACATCTGCTTTGGACTATATCAAAACATGTGTCTCTGGCAGAAGATTGAACTTACACGCTCATATGCCGGAGTCTGTGAGCGGTTATGGTTGGGGTGTAATCAATGTGACATCACATTGCTAGGGGATCCCCAACAGCCTGTTTTGTGTGACTATTGCGGTTTAAAGGAGAATGCACAAAGAAGAGAAATGCTCCGTTTAATATTTTGAGTAATGAAGCCCAAAGTGAGTTTGACCCCTATCACCTGATGCTACGGGTTCACATGGCAGCCATGTCTCTTAATGTAACTGAGACTTTAGCAATTATACTGGATCACCTATCTGAGGATGTTATAAGTGTACAGTTACGGTTCTACTGTGCTGGCCCAGCATCTGGCTCTAGTGTTACCCCGGCCCAGAAAAAGGATCCCTAATCTTAACATGAATTATTCAATTAGCAAGACTTCACAGCCAGTACTAAGCAATGAGGAGAGTGCTCTGTGCTCTCTCTCTCTCTCTCTCTGAGTGTGTGTGTTATGCAACCTTGACTTGTATTACATGCCATGTTTTCAAACTTTCTTGTAACATTCATAATTGCTATTTTCAAGAAGAAATAATACCATTAAGTTTCCTTTTAGCCACTTTTGCATGGAGCCCGAAATAATAACAGCATTTGCTAAATCCAAATTGCAGACTTGACTTAATCTAATGGTCTGTCTACCATAAAAACCTGTATGATGAGACTGTTCCAACTTTGGAAGCGTGCAGACACTTATATAACAGCAAAAGTTGGAAGCTGGTGCTAAAAAAATTTGGGGGGGCGCAAACACACTCAAAATCAAACTTTTACTGTACTCTTAAAAGCCATTTATCAGGTGATGAGTATCATTAGGCTACTACTTAGCTAAAATGCTGAAAATGTTACAGTTGAAATCAAACGCACAAAATAAATGTACTATAAATCTGTAATGAACTAATATCAAGGTAATCATTCACACATGCACACACACACGCACGCACGCACGCACGCACGCACACACACACACACACACACACACACACACACACACACACACACACACAGAGGTTGTGATAGACTTTTTCAATCTCCGTCATTTTTTTGATAAACAGCGTTGTAAAGAGTCCTTCACAGTCAGTTATTTTCCGTAATTTCATGTTTTAATTATTTTCATTTTCGTTCACATGTCCATTTCTAATCACTTCGACAAAAAGTGTCGAAGTGTCCTTGAGCAAGACACCTAACCCCAGCTGCTCCCGACGAGCTGGCTGGCGCCTTGCATGGCTGACACCGCCGGTGGTGTATGAATGTGCGCGTGAATGGGTGAATGTGAGGCTAATTGTAAAGTGCTTTGGATGGCCATAGGTCTGTTAAAAGCGCTATATAAATGCAGTCCATTTACCATTTACCATAAACTTACAAGACGAGCATACAAGTCAAATGTGTTTATTCATTTGTTTAGAGAACAGATAAACGGAGACCGTGCATCACTTTACCATCACATGAAGCAGATGAATTAATGTTTTTTTCTCACAGTGACAGCGGAGGCAATAAAACACGGAGCTTTATGCTGAACAGGCAAATATGAACAAATCAAATAACAAAATACTACTGCGATTAAAATATCAATAAACATTTTAAAATCTGAATAGAACTAAACTCATCTGAAACCATCTTGTGTAATAAACGCATGAAGGCAGATTAATGCAGAATCTTGTCATTAGATTTTGTATCTTTACCTTAGACAGGCGTCTTGTTGCAGCACTCCTGTAGTGTTTAACTTCAGCAGCCATGCGCAGACCAATCAGTGTATGACATCAAAATATTGCGAGAATGTTTAGAAACCAGGGCGTCATTTGAGCAACACACTGCCACCAACTGGACATACTTAGGAATTACATTCTCAAATTGAGTTGTATGGGCAATCTGCCAAAATGGCATTCAGATTTTTCATTATTCTGCTTCAATTTTCTCCGTCAAAGACTTTTCGTTTAACGCGACCGAACACACACAAAAAGAGACATTAAAGTTGCCTAATCACAGACTCGTACGTTTCTTTTTGCTTTTATAGCAATAGCACAAGCACATTTTCCCCTCACAACAGGGAGTACATACAGTCCATCAGCTCAATATGCACGGTTCGTGAAGTTTCCTTAAAATCAGTGGTTTTCTCGTGGGTGCTTTTTTAAACTCTACAACACTGTACAACAACAAAACTAATAACAAAGTTGACCAAGCCACGGAATATACCGGATTATATGAGCTCTCACTCTCATTATGTCCACGCAACACAAGCTCAAACGCCCCACAAAAGTTCATGTCCTGCACGTCTATCACGCATTCAGACTTTAAAACAGCAAACAGGGAAAAAATAAAACTCAAGACTTACATGCTATATCCAGCTAGCCAACTCCGTTTGCCATGAGAAGTGGTGGAGCACACAGACTGCCATCATTTGACTCCGTTGGTCGATCTGGTCCAAGGTTCTTAATCCTTTATTTATTCATCAATTAAATACCTTGTATTGGGTGATTTTGTAAGGATGAAAGCATATTTTCCTTCATCTCAAGATATTTCACTTGCTTTCACTGATCTGTACTTTAGCTATCAGTTAACACAGCAATCTACAACGCGGTTATGAGACTCTGAGAATGATCCAATCACAGGAGGTAAAAAACATTAAAAGCAATATTGATTCGCTTACAACATAAGTGGGAGTGTTTGGAGCGCACAGTCCTGCGAAACCAGCCACTTAGAGCTCAGCCTCAGGTCACATGTTTTTACCCTTTTTCCTGACCTACATAGACACTCATTAGGGGTGTGCCCCAGACACACAAACATGACACACACACAACGAACTCAGTTTTGATTTTTAATAAATTATAACATGACTAACAGTGAAATAGTACAACTAAATGATTTTATTTTGTATTAATTTGCACTATATATTTAACTTTTTGGTAACATGTTAAAGTAGCTTTCCTCTCTGGCCAGCTTTAAGGGGGCGGCGCCCCAGCGCCCCCTAGTGACCAGCCGCCACTGAACAGCAGATTAAAAATAGTAGTAGAGGTAAAGCCATTATGTATTTTGTGGGTTATGTTTACCAAAAGAAGCTTAAAGGGGACAGATAATGAAAAAACATTTTTACCTTGTCTTTGTTGAATAATGGTAGTCTACCCATATTCACAAAAATACAAAAAGTGCTAGACATGCTAAACATCTCAGTCTCATAGAAATTCCTCTTTTAGAAATGTCAGCTAGAAAACGGCCCAATCTGAAAAACTGATGCTTATGACATCACAGGCATCTCACTGCCCCTCCACTTTAAAATAATTGGCTACATTTTTTGAGTGGCAACAAAGTCAGCCAATCAGTAATGAGATTGCAAGTTAAGCCAGTAGGGGGAGCCAAATAGGTGCAAAACCACTTGTTTAAAATCCCCCACCCTAAAAGAGCTATCTGAGAGAGGTTTTTAGGAAGCTTCTAAGGCATTACAGAACCAAAAAAAAAACATTTTTGTCTACATGTCACATCACAGAACAAGGATAAATACTCCGTTCAATCATTCTATGTCATCTTTAAGATGTGATCAATGCATCAGCGTCTCAGCCCATTAAGCTCTCATCTTGTAAAGACTTTTAATTATGTTTGATCAATTTAATAAGACCAAACTGTTTATACATTTCAACCACTGAGGTCCATGGGACCATGTGTAAATTATAAACTGAATTAAACCATCCTTGTATTAATATAAAGCTGATAGTAACAGCATACAAATGACGCATCAGAAATGAGACAGTCTCAATGTCATGCTACGTTACCTCAGAAACAGGGCTTATTCAGAAAGTTCTGGGAACATTCAAAACTCCCATATATGGAAAGCTCAAAAGCCAATAATTGCCACTTGTGCTGTAGCCTCTCAAGTATTTTTAGATAGGATGATATCCTGAACATCACAAGGTTGGAAAACTTAAAACATTTAATAAATGACTCTGCTTAAAACATACATCATTACATCTGAATAGAATCTGAAGACCACAACTTTTCGTTGGCTAAACACTAATTTGGTGAATGCTGTTTCTGTTTATTTTGAAAGATACAAAGAACCTAGAAATAGCGTGTGAATGCAGAAAAATTGTGCATCTACTGTATGTGAGTGGGTGCTGAATGGTTTGAATATGATCAGATGCAGTTCCTTTCAGGAAGAGATTAAGAAAATATTGCATCAAAATAACACAAATGCCCAAAAACAAAGTTAGTGTGTGCCAAATGTAACTTTCAACCCAACTTTAGGCTCTACTAAAGAAATTAAATGTCAATCAAGTGCATGCTGGCTATAAAGAGCTAGACAAGAAAAGGAAAAACTAAATCTCTCTAAAGGTATTGTACTCAAGCTGTGTTTGTCACGAATCCGGGATGATCAGTAGTCGGTGTGTGTTTATTTACCTGTTGGTGATGGATCCTCTCGTGTGCACTCACTCCTCCCTCTTGTTTCACTAATTATCCTCCAGCTGTGTCTCGTTTCTGCTTTTCTATTTATAGTCCTTTTGTTCTGTCTTTGTCACGCGCTCATTGTTAGTTGATCTCTGCCACGCTCGCTGTCCATGGTTCCAACGGCTCGATTATATCTGCTTCACCTTTATCTACTCTCGCTCCAGGTTCAGTCACCGGCGTCTGAGGGTTTGTTCCGCGCTGGAGTTTGACATCCTGTGTTTCGGCTCTGGACTAGTTTGTATGCACGTTGATCCTGTTCCCCGGTTCTTCAGGTTCGCTTCGCCTTTAAGCAGTACACCTGAATTCCGGTTTCCCGGCTGAGACTCTCTTTCCATCTGCGAGAGGATTACGTCGTTGGATTGTTTCCTTTATGTGTGCGTGGACTAGTTGAGATGCCGTGAACTGTGGAGTGATTTTTCTACCTCTCTTCTCTTATTCTAAATAAAAGATTGATTCGCAAGAGACTCCGACTTTGTGTTTCCTGACAAATGAGCGCGTCAGAAATGGAGTCTGCAAGTTCTGAGAGTCTAGATCCGGTGCAGACTGCACTCAGCCAGCAGGGGGCAATAATTGACCAACATTCATCCCTTCTGAGTGCAGCTTCTAGAGACTTTCGTCTTCTCTCTGACCGGCTTACTGAGCTTACAAATCGCCTGGATCAGATCACTCTACCGCTAGGAGAACCTCAACTCGCTGGTTCCAGCGGAACATCCTCCAGAGCTGAATCTGAACCTCACGCTGCTACTCCACCTACATTTGACGGCGATCCTAACACCTGCCGGGCTTTCCTTCAGCAATGTTCCCTGGTCTTCGCTCTCCAGCCTCGCAAGTTTTCATCAGCTGTTTCCAAGGTAGCGTTTGTGCTGACGCTGCTTACCGGGAGAGCGAGGGACTGGGGAATGGCTGTTTGGGAGGCCAAAGCTCCGTGCACGGCTTCCTTCGAGACCCTCAAGGAAGAGATGTTAAGACTTTTTGATCGATCTATTCAGGGAGACATGGCAGCCGCGGAGCTGGTGAGATTGCTCCAGCGTGGATCCTCTGTCACGGATTATGCTATTTCGTTCAAGACCCTGGCCGTCACCAGCGGATGGAATGACGCTGCGCTACGCTCTCAATTCCTTGAGGGTCTCAACCCAGACATCCAAGACGAGGTAGCTGCACGGGATCCTCCAACATCTCTGCAAGCCGCTATTGATTTAGCATTAAGGATTGAGAATCGTCAACATCAACGAGACCTTCGGCGGTCGTTTCGCAGAGCTTCACTACTACTGCCTGAGGTTTCGCCTTCGCCACCTTCATCTCTTCAGCCGTCGGAACCAGAGGAACCCTTGCAGCTCGGTAAACTCCGCCTTACCGGCAGAGAGAGGCAACGTCGCCTGGTAAATGGATTGTGTCTCTACTGCGGTAAGGCGGGGCATCTTGCCGCCTCGTGTCCGTTAAAAGGGGTTGCCCACCGATAGACCTGGGAGTATCGGTGGGCATTTCATCTTTCAAGTCTCCCGCTAACTGTACCTCTGTTAACCGCACCTTACTGCCTGTTATTGTAAGTTTTAACGCCTCTAACTTCCATTCACAGGCATTGTTGGATTCCGGCGCGGAGGCGAGCTTCTTGGATGCCAGGTTGGCTGAATCTTGGGGTATTCCTGCTCATCCTTTAATTTCCTCTCTCTCGGCCTGGACATTAAAGGGACAGCACATGGCAGAGATCACCCATCGCACACCCCCTGTGAGTTTGTTTGTTTCTGGCAATCATTGTGAGGATATTGAATTTTATTTATTGGAATCATCTCAGATGATTCCCGTCATTTTAGGACATGACTGGTTAATTAAACATAATCCTCACGTTGATTGGCAGAACAACATTGTCTTGTCCTGGAAAGATTCGTGTCATGTTTCTTGTCTCGGTCCTGCTTCTTCTATGTCTGTGTGTTCTACCCTTCAGACTCCTGCTGCTGATCTTTCAGGGGTTCCGACGGAGTATTCCGATCTGCACCGGGTGTTCAGTAAGGCTCGGGCTACCTCCCTACCTCCTCATCGGTCGTATGATTGTGTAATCGATCTCCTTCCAGGTACTTTTCCGCCTAAGGGTCGAGTTTTTTCCCTTTCTAAACCAGAGAGAGAGGCTATGGATAAGTACATTAGTGAAGCGCTTAATGCCGGTCTCATTCGCCGCTCCTCGTCTCCAGCTGGTGCTGGTTTTTTCTTTGTGAAGAAAAAAGACGGGTCGCTTCGTCCGTGCATTGACTATAGAGGGCTTAATGACATTACTGTTAAAAATAAATACCCCTTATCGTTAATGTCTTCGGCTTTCGAGTTATTACAAGGAGCACGGGTTTTTACCAAATTGGATCTGCGTAACGCTTATCATTTGGTACGTATCAAGGAGGGCGATGAGTGGAAGACAGCTTTTAATACACCTTCTGGACACTGGGAATATTGCGTTCTGCCGTTCGGCCTTTGTAACGCTCCAGCTGTCTTTCAAACTATGGTTAATGAGGTGCTGGGAGACATGATTAATAATTTTGTCTTTGTGTATCTCGATGACATCCTCATCTTTTCACCCTCTATGCAGTTACACACCCAGCATGTTCGCCTAGTTTTACAACGGCTTTTAGAGAATCAGCTTTTTGTTAAGGCGGAAAAGTGCGAATTCCACAGAGAGTCAGTTTCGTTTCTGGGTTTCATCATTGCCGAGGGAGAGATTCGCCCCGATCCTGCTAAAGTTAAAGCGGTTGCCGAATGGCCAGTGCCCGACACTCGTAAGGAGCTTCAGCGATTTCTGGGTTTCGCCAACTTTTACCGGCGATTCATCAGAAACTTTGGTCAGATCGCTAAACCTCTTACCGCTCTCACTTCCTCTAAAGTACGATTTCGCTGGGATGGAGAGGCACAGGAAGCCTTTGATGAATTAAAGTCCCGTTTCGTTTCTGCTCCTGTTCTCTCTATTCCCGATCCAGCAAATCAATTTATAGTGGAGCTAGATGCATCTGATGTCGGGGTAGGCGCCGTTTTATCTCAGCGGTCGTCTGCTGACGGGAAAGTGCATCCATGCGCTTTTTTCTCTCACCGGTTAAACCCAGCGGAACGAAATTATGACATTGGTAATAGGGAGCTGCTGGCGATCAGACTTGCGCTGGGTGAGTGGCGTCACTGGTTGGAGGGAACCTCTGAGCCCTTTTTGGTCTGGACGGATCATAAGAACTTAGAATATATCCGTTCAGCCAGAAGGTTAACATCTAGACAGGCTCGCTGGGCACTTTTCTTTGACCGTTTTAACTTTACCCTCTCGTACCGGCCTGGTTCAAAGAATATTAAACCGGACGCGCTCTCACGTCTGTTCGATTCCTCTGAATCTGGGCGGATCGAAACCATTCTCCCCAAGGGGAGGGTAATCGGTGCCCTCGTTTGGGGGGTTGAGCAGCGGGTGAGAGAGGCCGGCCGAGAGGGCGAAGTGCCAGAGGGGTGTCCAGCGGGTCGTCTATGGGTTCCTGAGTGTTTACGTTCCGATGTCATCCAGTGGGGTCACGAATCTAGGTTTGTCGGTCATCCAGGAATTCGGAGAACGTTGGCTGCCGTCCGTCAACGTTTTTGGTGGCCTTCGATGGCTACGGACATCAGACAGTTTGTATTAGCCTGTTCAGTCTGTGCTCGTAATAAAGCTTCTAATCAACCTCCCGCTGGTCTGCTTAAATCTTTGCACATCCCCTCCCGCCCCTGGTCTCATATAGCCCTTGATTTCGTCACCGGCTTACCGGCGTCTGATGGTAACACTGTCGTTCTGACTGTGGTGGATCGTTTCTCTAAAGCGGTTCATTTCATTCCATTACCTAAACTTCCTTCTGCCAAGGAGATGGCTCAGATTCTGATTACTAACGTTTTTCGTTTGCATGGTCTTCCGACTGACGTAGTATCAGATAGGGGTCCTCAGTTCATCTCTCGTTTTTGGCAGGAGTTTTGTAGACAGATCGGCGCTACAGCCAGCTTGTCTTCTGGTTATCATCCGCAGACCAATGGGCAATGTGAACGGGCTAATCAGGATCTCGGTCGAACGCTCCGCTGTCTGTCGTCTCAATATCCTAACTCCTGGTGTCAACAGCTCCCGTGGGTCGAGTACTCTCATAATTCTCTTCCCGTCGCTTCTACTAGATTATCCCCGTTTGAGTTATCGATCGGCTATCAACCCCCGCTTTTCCCATCACAAGAACCCGATGCAGCGGTTCCGTCTGCTTTAGCTTTCGTTCGTAGATGCAAACGCACCTGGAAGAGAGCTAAAACACTTTTATTACAGACCTCCAGACGGACCAAAGCTGCGGCTGACCGCCACCGGCGACCTCCACCTCATTACGTTTGTGGACAGAAAGTATGGCTTTCCACCAAGGATTTGTCTCTCCGTGAGCCTTCTCGTAAGCTGGCTCCGCGTTTCATTGGGCCATACACTATTGTTAAGGTCGTCAGTCCGGTAGCGGTGAAGCTTAAGTTACCACTCAGTCTTGGTCGGGTTCACCCTGTTTTTCATGTATCCAGGGTTAAGCCTGTGATTTTTGCCCATAATAATT
Organism: Paramisgurnus dabryanus; assembly: GCF_030506205.2. Taxonomy (NCBI): domain Eukaryota; kingdom Metazoa; phylum Chordata; class Actinopteri; order Cypriniformes; family Cobitidae; genus Paramisgurnus; species Paramisgurnus dabryanus. The sequence continues at coordinate 3,352,601 of NC_133341.1, read as the reverse complement.
GTCCTGCCTCTGTCCCTAAGCCCCCCGCCCCGCGTCTAGTGGACGGTGCTCCTGCTTATACGGTCAAGAGGTTACTAGATGCTCGTCGCAGAGGCAGAGGTTATCAGTATTTAGTGGACTGGGAGGGATACGGCCCTGAGGAGAGGTGTTGGGTTCCGGCTCGGGATATACTGGACCCTGGTCTGATCGAGGATTTCCGTCGGCGACAAGGTGGGTCCCCTCCGAGTCCGTCCGGTGCCGGTCTTGGGGGGGAGGGTACTGTCACGAATCCGGGATGATCAGTAGTCGGTGTGTGTTTATTTACCTGTTGGTGATGGATCCTCTCGTGTGCACTCACTCCTCCCTCTTGTTTCACTAATTATCCTCCAGCTGTGTCTCGTTTCTGCTTTTCTATTTATAGTCCTTTTGTTCTGTCTTTGTCACGCGCTCATTGTTAGTTGATCTCTGCCACGCTCGCTGTCCATGGTTCCAACGGCTCGATTATATCTGCTTCACCTTTATCTACTCTCGCTCCAGGTTCAGTCACCGGCGTCTGAGGGTTTGTTCCGCGCTGGAGTTTGACATCCTGTGTTTCGGCTCTGGACTAGTTTGTATGCACGTTGATCCTGTTCCCCGGTTCTTCAGGTTCGCTTCGCCTTTAAGCAGTACACCTGAATTCCGGTTTCCCGGCTGAGACTCTCTTTCCATCTGCGAGAGGATTACGTCGTTGGATTGTTTCCTTTATGTGTGCGTGGACTAGTTGAGATCCCGTGAACTGTGGAGTGATTTTTCTACCTCTCTTCTCTTATTCTAAATAAAAGATTGATTCGCAAGAGACTCCGACTTTGTGTTTCCTGACAGTGTTGTCTGACCCTTTCATCTTGAGCCAACTGCATCTAGTATCCTTATTCCAAAAACACAATGACTTCTTTCCCCTCTCAATACACGGGTAGAGGACCAGAGAAAAGATCCCATTGAATTTTGCATGGTGAATGTTCCTGAGGCCGCAGAACTTCATGACCGATAGGCTACTGCAGCAAACAATGGATAAGATTAAGGAGAATGCACTTTCAAGGGATTGAACAAGGAAAAGCCTCACAATTGCACGAAGAGAAGAAAGAATATAGCTTATAAAGCTTATTGTTTCATAGCATGTAGCCAGACAGACTTTGCCTGAAATGATAATTGCCTTTCTTTTCAATATCACACAATAAATCCGGGGGGGGGGGTGTGCTTGAAAGAGACGGGCCACTCACAACTCACAGGCCGACCCACACACACACACACAAAGACAGACAGACAGACAGATTTTAGGGGGCTTAATTCTATACTCTTTTTGCAACATTGTTTATTCTTGTGTTTTCCCTCTCTTCCAAAACGCGGATACTTCATCTTTCCAGTACAGCAAATCAAGCCTTATTCAGACAAAAAGTTCTCGTCCTCTCTCACTTTTCCCTCCCATACCTCATACAAGTGAGAGATGTGGGAAATTTCTATCCAGGCCTCTTCAATCTGCTGAGTTTGGCAGCCACAGGACAGATGGCTGGATTGAGGACAGAGGAAATCCTTGATCAAGAGAAACATACTGAATCAATGGGTGTAGACCCGCCAAAAAAATAACACTGTTAGCGTTCCCAGATCAAGTTCACACCTGCTCATGTTAAAGGTGTCCAAAGATGTCTAACGTGCAACCACTCATGTACATGCAATATATTCAAACCATATATATTTTAATATGTGATATATTTTATAACCTGTCATTTGTCTTACAAAAAAACACTTTTTTCTTAAAGGGAAACTTCACCCATTTGCATTAAGCTTTGTACCGTTAGAACCCCAGTCATGTTTTTGAATGGTCGTGCATCATTCCCTCAGTTTCTCCTGAGACGGGAGAAATACTGATTTCAGTGAGGCACTTCTTTCTTTCAATGATGTAAAAATCGTCATTTTGCGTCATTGAAAGAAGGAAATCCTGTATCTCTGTTCAGTCTGAAAGACTACAGACACTCATTCCTCATTTTTCCAAGGTGGGGGCTATGGGTGGGACCCACTATCGCTACAGACCTATTACATATCAGTTGGTGGGACTTACGAAAATATACGAACACAGACGTAAAAAAACGATCAGCCGCCATCTTTATGCTAAGCTAAGCTAAACAGAAGTTGTGGAGCGAGCCAAAATTCATGTTACAATAACAGTGGAAGTTAATCAATATGATATAGAAGAGGGTGATTTTGCAAGCGTGATGCTCTAATCCGCTGTTCATTGCACCTTTATGAGCCACAATACTGCAAAGAGCTGAGGCAGATGTAGGAACAGAAGCCCGAGGAGTAGGCCGGAGCCTGGGCTTCAGCTGAGTAGAGGTGCCCGGGGAAGACGCAGCAACCATCGGCCTCTGCTGCGTAGAGAAGCTTGGACAGACTACTGCCTGTATCTCGCTGTGTGCTTGCTTTATTACATTTTTGCATCAGATAAGGATATGGACGTTTGTTTGGTGAAGGTTTCTAGGTAAGAGAGGAACTTTGCGCGCGTTTGGACATGTTTATTTCACAGACGTGTTTCGGTGTACGAGCAGACACGCTGCGGAGTATATAAGCTTGGACGGACTCGCGCTGTTTGCTTTCGGTTTAACATTTCTGGATCAGATAAGGATATGAACGTTTGTTTTGCGAATGTTTCTGGGCGCGTGCTTATTTCAAAGACGTGTTTCAGTTTACGAGCACAAGCTCCAAGAGCTGAGGCAGCGCATCTTTGGAGATATTATGCAGGGGACGCATTTGTGTGGAGGATGCAGGGATAAATGGACGTCTGAGTAAAGTGAGTGTTTCTATTTTCTTTGTTATACTAACGTGGCATTTATATACACAATAGCATATCAAAGCAGTGTTTTATATGTCTATATTGTGAGAGCAGGGTGGCCAATAATAACACAAATGTAATTACAGTAAACAAGAGACAAAAAGAAAATTGGTAAAACTAAATAAACATTTAAAATGCATACCCTTTTTAAATACTTGAAAATACATTTGTACTGCGGATCTGAAACTGCACGTTACTGTTTGAATAAGACTTTGCTACACACCAGGCCAGAGTGTTATTGTGTATACCACAATGTAACATCACGTTTAAAAGTAAGTCATGATTGGTGTCTGTCAGACACAGTGGTGATGGCTATTTTCTTTGTTTTACTAAAGTGGCATTTATTTACATAATAGCATGTCTGAGCCGTGTTCCGATTAATGGGAGTGGCTTGCAGAGCTGTGCATTGTGGTGCATAGTGGGAGTTGTAGGTTTTCATACAAATGTGCTCTAAAGTCACGTTCTGTCTTTTCTCGGTCAAATAGACACAAAATTCTAAATTTATGTTACATTTTGACTACAAATATGACCCACTTTCCATAAAGATTAATGCTCTTATCGGTGAAATGGCCCTTTAAAGAGGAATGTGACTCGCTAATTTACAGTATTAATCCTTTGTTAACCATATAGACTGCTAAAAGATCATCTTGATCAACAGGTGGGAGGTGAAAGACATGATACAGGTTTGTTCAATTCCACCAGATCAAAAATTCATTCACCATGACGGACCACAATAGGGTAAATACTTGCAAAAAAAGCAAAGAGGCCTTGAAAAGGGGCATAAGGGTAGACAAAGACGGGGGTGAGGGTCAGCTTACAACTGCTTTCACTCATGTTAACCAAAAAATGGCTTTATGTACAAATACTTTGCAGAGAGAGACGCTGAGAGAGAGAGAGACGCTGAGAGAGAGACGAGGAGAGGAGTCGCAAGCCTGAAGCTCCGTTGAGCTTATCAGCTAAATCCTATTTTTTCACTATCTTATTCCTATCTATATAATAAAACGTATTAGTTTATCTTAGGAATACTTTACCTTGACGATTACTGAATTGTATTACTAAGCGAAACGATTTTATCACTAGTAACACCCAGTGTTAGCATATAGCCTGCTAGCATCACCAGTCGGTGCCGGCTAAAGCTAGCATTTCTTACCGTCTGTTTACTTAAACCTGCCTTCGTTGGCGATCTAATGGCGGATTCATCCGATGTATGCTTTTCTGACCTGTCCACACCAGATCAGGAAGCTGTGAAGGAGGTGCTGCCCGGCCTTCGCAGAGTCAGCATGCCTCACATCACCCTGACCACAGACGCTCGTAGGCGGCCGAGGCGTGCTGCGAGCGAGCACCCGTCTTGATGCAGCTTCACGGACCGCATTCGGGCGAACGGAGACGCCATCGCCCAGCATGAAAACGGTAAGACTCCGCTTGTCATTGTAACCTGCACTACTTGCCACATGTACAGTTTGGCTTCTTCCGTCAGCATAGAGGGGTTTACATGTGCTAAGTGTATTGAAGTAGTAAGGCTGACGGAGAAGGTTGCAGAACTAGAAGCGCGCATCCGAACGCTAGTTGAGGACAGTAAGACCGCTAATGTTAATGTTACAAACACTGTTTCGGGTGCGCCTAGTGTTAAGCGTAATAAACATGGCTCGGTTCCGACTTCAGAGTCAAGGCGGCTGACTAACTGGGTGACTGTCAGGCGGCATAGTCACACTCGGCACCCAAATCACGCTCCTGTTTTAATATCAAACAGATTTTCTCCACTCAGCAATAGACCGGCTGAGACGTCTGCTAAAAGTGCCCTGGTTATTGGAGATTCTATACTCAGGAACGTTGACATTGAGGCACCAGCCACCATAGTCAATTGTATACCGGGAGCCAGAACGTCTGACATTAGATCCAAACTTAAAGTGCTGGCTAATGCTAAGCGGAAGTTTTCTAAGATTGTTATTCACGCCGGCACGAATGACACCAGACTCCGACAATCGGAAATCACCAAAGATACTATTAAGGAGATGTGTGAAATTGCAAAAACAATGTCAGACAATGTAATATGCTCTGGTCCCCTCCCCGCCTACCGGGGAGATAAAACGCATAGTAGATTAGTCTCTTTCAATGGCTGGATGTCAAAGTGGTGCCCTCAGCATAATGTAGGGCAGGGGTCGGCAACAGGCGGCCCGCGGGCCGAGAGTGGCCCGCCAGCAATATTTTCTGGCCCGCCGGATTATTTTGGAAGTCCGTTTTTTTATTAGACTATTTTTATTTTACAATAACAGTTTACAAATATGGCTCCTAGGTCCGTGTACCTTCGGATAATTCGTTTATTCGTTTCTGTCTTCAAAACGGAAAAACAAATAAACAGTTCATTTATTACATATTCCACTATACTGGTGAACATAAAACACCAGTTTTGGGTTTGTTTTTGTCAGAATGTGATCTAATGCATCAAATAAATTTACAATAAAACCAAAACGAAAAATCTAGCATTTTATGATCAAAGTTCGTTTTTGTCCACCCGAAGTTCTCTTGTTCTGAGCGCTTGTGAACAGTAGCATTATAAATATTAACATTAAAAAGCAACTTCATCACTTAAGGAAGAGACGGACACATAAAGCTACCTGCTGTGCTGGGGCGTGAGGGTGTAGCATACCTGTACCAGCGAACAACATTATTGTACTATAATAATAATAATATACTGTTGGGACTCTGCCATAATCTTGTTGGTAATTATATCTAGTTTTGTATGGCAGGGTCCTAACAGTACATGTTTTGTGTGGGAGATCGTGGTTTTGGTTTTGTTATATTTAACCACGTTTTTTCCCGTGTCTTTTTTGGGAGGGCTATGGTCCGGAGGAGAGGTGTTGGGTACCGGCCCGGGACATCTTGGACCCTGACCTGATTGTGGACTTCCGTCGGCGACGAGGTGAGCCCTCCCATGGACCGCCTGGAGGCGGTCGTGGGGGGGGGGGTCCTGTTGTGACTTTGGTTTTAGTGACTGCTGTATTTTTGTTTCTCTGTTCATGTTTTTGTGTTGACAGTTTCACACGTGCGCGGCTCTGTCACGGGTGTCATTAGTGTCATTTCCTTCACCTGCGTCCCTCACCTGATATTCATTTGATGCCCAATCGGTTTAGTATTTAATCTATAGTATTTAGTATTAATGTTTGTTTGTTCCCTGCAAGTTCGTCTGTGTATGTTTCTCGCCATTACTAGCATCGCTAGTTTCTAGTCTTGTCCTGTGTCTGTTTCTAGTTTGGTTTTATTTCGCATTTTTCTAATCTGTGCTCTCTGCTGCCCAGGAAGATTTGCTGAGAGTTTGCTTTCACCTACGGCTGTCGGGACTGTTTCACTGCTGTCTGTTGCGGACTGCCTTCACCTTCAGTTGGATTTATAGACAGGTCTTTCACTTGTTACTGCGGACGCTCATCGCGGCTTGGCCGCTGTCCAGTGGGAAGGTCCTTCAGCATTGGAGCTGTCCAGCTCCCCTCGTCAGCACCACTAACGCTCTCTCTCCCTCTGCCCGCCGCAGGATTCCTCTCTACCAACTGTCTCGTGTGCCAGCAGCCGGGTTGACTACGACTCTCCCTGCGTGAGGTGATCTGGCCATATATACTCTCTCCCACCGTTCGTTGTCTGGCCGGAGCCCGAACGTGTGTGGTTTTTCGCCCCAGTGCCTGTGTGTGCTCCCCACTCCCAGCCGTCTGCCTTGGTGTGGCTTTGAGCCCAGACGTGCTATTGTCATTTTACACACATTATCATTTAAATAAATTTTCTGTTATCCGCACTGGGATCTTCTGTTTTCATTCCTGACATATACTATATAATAGGCATATACTATAATAATAAATAATACACAAGCTTGAAGACAAAATTATAGGTGTTAAGTTGAACAGACCCATAGGCTTCTTCACACTTAAATCAATTTAATATCTTAGCAGACATATGCCAATGAAATCATTTTAATAAGATTGTGCATATGACAGAGCAATGCTCTCCTGTAAGTCTTATTCGCTTATACAGTCCGACTTTTAAACTTTTTTCTTGCAATTATTTATTCGGATATGGCACGGTGATAAAAAAAAATGTGTATGCTATTGCCCAATAGATGTGGCTGCGTTGCGATTTCACTGTTTGCAGCATACTGTGTAAAATGACAATAAGGATTCTTGTGGTGTGGGATTAAATTTAAGAGTATAAATACTGTAGGGGTCGGAACTCTGGTCTTCCCTGACGGGAACGGGCGGTCTGGCCTGTGTTTCCCGAAAAAAATTGAACTTAGCACTTAGAGCGCTTTCTACGAGCTTTAATGAACGTTAGTTATTCTTTCACGTGCATTCCCCAAAAATGCACTTTAACAAGATCGCACAGTGGCTATCCATTTGTCAAGAACTGAAATGTCGCCTATAGATGACTCTTAATTGTAGCACAAGCTTGTTAAAAGTTTAGCCTAATAATCTTCACCCAATGTGCATGTAATAATATTTTTAATACTATTGTTTAATATTTTTCAATGAATTATTGGACGTAGAATTATTGAAGTAGTAACAGATTACAGCCATAATAAGGGCGTGAATTGCACTGTGCTCCCATGTAAGATCTCATTCGCTTACAGTCCGAGTTTTGAATTTTATTTCTTTTATTATTATTATTTATTCGAGGCACACACATACACACCTAAAATAGAGGTCTGCGCAGCATTTTTTTTGTGTTTCACCGCTTAGAATGCTTTTTTCCAAACTTCTTTCCCTGCGACGTTTGTCACTAATTATTAGCAAAATATGAATGAAGGGAAAACGTAGGTAGTGCTATGTAAAAAATAACTTTTAACTGAACTAGCTTAACCGACATTCAGCATAAAGAATGTTCATAGACTGTCTTTTAAGGTGCCCTTGTGGCATCATCGGGATGCAAAGACATATTGCCAGGTTTAAAGGGCATATTTAAAAAAAACATTCATGGTCAACGCAAAATGTAACAGAGAAACAGACATTAAATAGGGCAAAGCATATCACTATATAAACATATCACTAAAAACCATATAAACCTATTTTCTACCAAACATTCTTGCAGGTGTACATGTGATCAGAATGAAGTGCGGATTCGCCAACGCTAACGCTATCAAAGGATGTCGGGAGTGCGCTATTGTCAGTCAGGGCTGCATTTCCCAAAAGCATCGTAACTTAAGTAGCACAGCTCTACCATGATGATGTTTCGCCTTTCATCTATTCTTTAAAATGTAGAAGGCAATACTTGAGGAGACTAACGATTTGCAGAGACATTGTATCATTAAGCTCATATAATTCATTCTTTGATTGTGAAGTTAATAATGACCAAAGGTTGTGCTTAATATAATGTGTACAGTATGCATAGAACAGTGTACATCCGTGCTGGTAAAATAAATGTAAAATAAACATTACATAGAAAGGCATAAGATATTAATACATCAATGATAGCCAAATAAGTAATTTTATAAACTTAAAAAGGCAATTCACAATGAAATGAGTCCTAACTAAATATAGAAAAGATGATTTCACATGGCATAAATTATTAAAACGTGCAATTAGTCATTGAACAATATTAAACAATATTACCAAAAATATTATTACATGCACATTGGGTGAAGATCATTAGGCTAAACTTTTAACAAGTTTGTGCTACAATTAAGAGTCATCTACAGGCGACATTTCAGTTCTTGACAAATGGATAGCCACTGTGCGATCTTGTTTAAGTGCATTTTTGAGGAATGCGCGTGAAAGAATAACTAACGTTCATTAAAGCTTGTAGAAAGCGCTCTTAAGTGCTAAGTTCAATTTTATCGGGGTTGCTACCCGTTCTCACCAAGATGCGTACAAATGACACGCAGTGTGATTATCGTGCAATAGATACGCCAGTCCTTCCCATTCACTTATATGGCGAATCGTTTCGTGACGTTTTATTTATTGTTTTCTCATTTGTTTTCTGTTTTTTAAACCATTTTCGCTTGGGTTTAGGGTTAGATTTCACATTTGTTTAAGCAGGTTATTTAATATACAGGTTTCTCTAAGTTTTTATCTATATTTAAGCCATGGTCGCTTGGAGTTGGGGTTAGAGTTGGGGTTTGGGTTAGGATGTCATTTTTATATAACAAAAAGTTGTTCTAACCCTAAACCCAAGCGAAAATGGTAAAAAAAAAACAGAAAACAAATGAGAAACAATAAATAAAACGTCACGAAACGAATCGCCATATAAGTGAATGGGAAGGACTGGCGTATCATATGCACGCAAAATCGGAATTTGGCGTATCTATTGCACGATAATCACACTGTGTGTCATTTGTACGCTTTATGGTGGCGGCCAGACCGCTCGTTCCCGTCAGGGAAGACCAGAGTTCCGACCCCTACCGTATTTACAGTCCCGGCGCCATGGGCGGGCTTTAGGGGGCCGGGCCCGCCCTGTGAGTCACCAGTGCCCGCCCTGGACGAGCCTGCGGTCTCCCTTCACCTGTTCACCAGCTCCATGTTTTTATCAATAGGCCACTGTTATTAATTAAAAGTTATTTTTTTGTACATATTTAACTCCTGAATAAAAATAAAAATGTGTTTGGTCTGATTAAAAAATATATATATTTTAAACGTATTTGATTGGTTTGTCAATAGTGAGCGCGGAAATGTTTGGTTGTTTGCTAAGCGCGCCGCCGCTTAACGTTAAGACACGATTGAGTGCTGCCTATAGTGAGACTGACACGTTATGGTTCTGCTGTTGTCTTTCACTATTTTCGCTGCTGAAACAACAAAAACAGTCAACATTGCGTCTAAAATGTAAGTGGCTTAATATTAATAACTTGTTTAGTGAACTGTCATTAAATCTGTCACATTTTCAACCGTGATGTGATGCTGCTTAACTGTATGTTATTAAAAAACTCCACATTTTTACCGCAGTATGTTTAACCCACTTTGTTAACACACTTTGTGTTTGCTGTGCTTATTTGTTTAACTTTGCGTTATTACATTGTGCACTTTCGGTCGCCATTGATTAAAGGATGCATAATCATTATCGTGTTTTGGTGATTGTTATTGGCGTTTTTAATCAGACTAGGCAACTTGTTCGGTCGAGCAAGTAAAATTCTCTTTCACTTGGCCTTTTAAAAAAATCCACTTGTCTCTGATATTAAGCGGACAATAAGCGTTGATGTCGAGCCCTGCGACGTGTTTTATTTGCGTTTAGATTGCTTCAGTAAGCTAGGTCCAATCTTAACGACTTCTCCGTTGTATTGCGTTAATGGAGAGGTATGTTAGTTCTTCCTCGCTTTTTTCCATTTAATTCATAAATAATGATATTATGCATTGCAGTGAGGTTGCTCTCATTTGTGCCCCCCCTGAAAAATGAAATGCCCGTCCATGAATTTGTGTCTGGCGCCGGGTCTGCGTATTTATACTCTTAAATTTAATCCCACACCACAAGAATCCTTATTGTCATTTTACACGGTATGCTGCAAACCGTGAGATCGCAAAGCAGCCACATCTTTTCTCATGTAGTGGAAGAGGTTTGGGCAGCATTCATTTTTTAGGCAATAGCCTACACATTTTTTTATGACCGTGCATGCCATATCCGAATAAATAATAATAGCAGAAAAAAGTTTAAAAGTGGGACTGTATAAGCGAATAAGACTTACAGGAGAGCATGATTGCTCTGTCATATGCACAACCTTATTAAAATGATTTCATTGGCATATGTCTGCTAACGTATTAAATTGATTTAAGTGTGAAGAAGCCTAGGGGCTGTTCTACAAGTTAACGCCTATAAATTTGTCTTCAACCTTGTGTATTATTTATTATTATAGTATGGCTATTATATAGTATATTATTATTATAGTATAATAATGTTGTTTACGCGTGTATGCTACTGGCTGCTACACCCTCACGCTCCAGCACAGCAGTTTATGTGTCCGTCGCTTTCTAAAGTGATGTACTGCGATGCGACCACGTGTTCCCCTTAAGATGCTATTTAATGTTAATATTTATAATACACAAGCGATCAGAACAAGTGAACTTCCGGTGGCAAAAACGAACTTTGATCATAAAATCGAACTTTGATCATAAAAAAGATTTTTCGTTTTGGTTTTATTGTAAATTTATTTAATGCATTAGATCACATTCTGACAAAAACAAACCCAAAACTGGTGTTTTATGTTCACCAGTATAGTGGAATATGTAATAAATGAACTGTTTATTTGTTTTTCCGTTTTGAAGACAGAAACGAATAAACAAATTATCCGAAGGTACACGGACCCTCCTATCATTCCTTCATTCGTTTTTTCAAATTTAAACCAAAAAGAAAATAAAGAAAAAACGACTTGTTTCTCTATTATTTATTTTCTGAACTAAAATGAAAAAAAAAAACAAATAGGCCACACAACTCGTTTTCCGATTTTCTGATTGTGCACTCAGATCAAAAATAGAAAAAAATAATGAAACGGGTTAAGACAAATTTTTATTTAACACCTTAGCAGACATATACCAATGAAATAATTTTAAACAGATCAGGTACTATTGCCAGTTTTATTAGCTTACAGTCCGACTTTTGAACTTTTTTCATTATTATTTATTCGTAATAAATAATATGTATTACCTGATAAAACATATTTGCACCAAATGCTGCACAAAACTCTTCCACTAGCCTACTTGAGAAAAGCCGTAGCCGCGCGGCGATTTCCCCGCTGCATACTGTATGAAACGCCCAAAAGGATTCATGTGGCGCATGATGAAATTTTAAAGTATATAAAGACGGTAGCGGAACTCTGGGGTACCTATACTTTGGATGGAGCATGTGGTCTGACTGACAATAGCCCTCTCTTGACAGCATATCCGCACTTCATTTTGACCACCTGTACAGCTTTAGGAGCTGTTTGGTACTGAAACCATTGTCAGCCAACAACATTATTTTTGTGCAAGTAGTTTGAAATAGTTTGGCAGAAAATAGCTTACTTCATTTGTCAGTAGGGCAATATGGTTTCCGTTTATGTTGGTTAGAAATTTGAGTGATAGGCTTTGTCCTATTTAATTTATGTTATTTATATTTCATATTTTTTTCTGTGACATTTTTTCTCTGCTGACAGTACAATGTTAAAATAATATTTATATTGACACGAACACAATTTGTATAGCATTTATAATTGTTATAGGCTACTTAATCTCTCTCTTTCAGTTAGAGACATTTGAATTTTAGATTCTGGAAATGAGATTTAGGTTTTGTGGACCCGATCAGGTCGGGAAATAAAGCGTGTGAACACAGGGTGTATTTTAACTGTTGCTGAATAGAAACTTGTGGGAGCTGGACGAAAAAAAACAGTCCCGCGCAGACCTTCTTAAACCTTAGGTGTGTATGTGTGTGTCCCGAATAAATTATAATTAAAAAAGGAATAAAGTTCAAAAGCGGGACTGTAAGAGACTTTCATGGGAGCATAAATGCCTGTAAAATGTTACCACTATAGTACTTGATCTGCTTAAAATGATTTCATTGATATATGCCTATAAAGGTGTTAAGTTCAGGAATAAATAATAGTTTTTTTTATTTTTTTATTTTTGTTTTTAATTTGAAAAAAAACGATTGAACGAATGATACACGGACCCATCATATTCCATGATTATAGGCCTATTGCGGGTGCAAACAGACAAAGAAACAGCAGAACAACCATGTTTTAAGCAATTTTTAAGGCCATCTTTCGTCTTTTAAATAGGAAATTAAAACAATGTTGCTTGAGAAAAGATCAGATTAAATTCAAAATGTAAAAAAATTCAGCTGGCCCGCCATCTACTGGCTGAAAAAAAATTGGCCCGCGGCCAAAGTTACTTGCCGACCCCTGATGTAGGGTTTATAGACAATTGGAAGCATTTCTGGGGAAGACCATTCCTCCTAACCCGAGATGGCCTTCATCCGTCATCGGAAGGAAGTGCTATACTCACTAGAAATCTGATCAATAGTCTTAATTCTGATATAGTCTGACTATCCAGGGCCCAGGTCAGGAAACAGACGGATCGGCTTAACCGTCCGTCTGTTAGCTGGCGTGATATGTCAAGACCACTTATATCCCAGCACTTCGAGTCAATCTTACCGAAATATCAGCACATTTCAACTGTATCTGTTCCCCGAACAAATAAATACAGAGCACTGCTTGTTACATCTGGTACAAATCTGATTAATATAAAATTAGAAAACAACACATTAACAGATGAACCTTGAATGTTAAAATTCGGCCTTCTTAACATTAGATCGCTTACCAATAAAGAACCTATTGTCAATGAAATAATTACAGACCAAAACTTAGATGCAATCTGTTTAACAGAAACCTGGCTTAAAACAGACGACCACATTAGTTTAAATGAATCCACCTCACAAGACTATTATTATAAACACGAACCTCGATTAAAGGGGAGAGGGGGTGGTGTAGCTACAATATACAACACAATTTTTAAAGTAAACCAAAAATCTGAGCTAAAATTTAAATCATTTGAACTAATGTTGTTAAATATGGAAAAAACTGATCATAACCACAAACAGCTTTCTTTTGCCTTAGCGACAATCTATAGACCACTGGGCCACCATGCAGATTTCCTTAAAGAAATAGCAGATTTCCTATCTGAGCTTGTAGTCACTGTAGATAAAGCTCTTATTGTTGGTGATTTTAATATCCATGTGGATAACCCAAAAGATGCATTAGGACGTGCGTTTATGGATGTTCTAAATTCTCTCAATATTAGACAAAACGTGACAGGGCCAACGCATACTCGTAAGCACACATTAGACTTAATTCTGTCACTCGGACTCAATATTAATGACGTCAAAATATCACCTCAGAGTGATGCAGTTTCTGACCATTACCTTGTGTCATACACTGTACTTCTAGATAGGATCACTCAATCCACAACATGCTACCGACTAGCCAGAACAATAATTTCCACCACTAAAGATAGCTTTATTAGCACTCTTCCAGACCTGTCCCAAATGAAACATGTAGCAGATAACTGTGACGATCTAGATATTGTAATAGAAAATCTAAACAATGTCTGTTCTAACACATTGGATGCCGTTGCTCCCATTCGAAAAAAGAGATTCAAAAAAAACCGCCAGCTCCATGGTATGACCATCACACCGCAGCCCTTAAAAAGGCAGCTAGAAAAATGGAAAGAAATTATAGAAGCACAAAGTTAGAAGTATGGCGTGCAGCATGGAAAGAGAGTGTTAAACACTACAGACAGGCTATTAAAACTGACTAGAAACAAAGAACAAACAGAAAGCAATAGTAAACTTCAACACAATAGTAACGACTTCATGAACTTCTTTTCTAACAAAATTTCAGCTATTATGGAAAACATCGTAGCTACCCAGGCAGCCACCACTCTACCCATTAGTTCACTTAACACTAGACTACCATACAAACATCTTGATTCATTTAAACCTACTACAATAGATGAGCTTTCTAAACTAGTCACATCATCCAAATCATCGTCCTGTATATTAGACCCCGTTCCCACAAAACTACTTAAAGAGGTATTCCCTGTAGGTTCAACCCCGGTTCTAAATATCTTTAACTCATCGTTAGAAATAGGATACGTTCCAACAGCTTTCAAACTAGCAGTTATTAAACCGCTGATTAAAAAAACCACAGCTTGATCAAGGAGAGCTTAATAACTTTAGACCAATCTCAAATCTCCCTTTTCTTTTGAAAATATTAGAAAAGGTAGTGGCAAGCCAGTTACGCACATTCTTGACAAATAATAGTACATATGAAAATTTCCAATCAGGATTCAGGCCCCACCATAGCACAGAGACAGCGTTGCTTAGAGTTTCAAATGACCTCCTATTAACATCCGATCGTGGTGAAATCTCAATTCTTATATTACTAGACCTTAGTGCAGCCTTTGACACAATAGATTACACAAACTTACTCAATAAACTAGAAAACTATGTTGGTATCAGTGGTCAGGCGCTAGCCTGGTTTAGCTCATATCTAACCAATCGCTATCACTTTGTTTATGTAAATGAGGAAGAGTCATATCACTCCCTGGTTAAACACGGTGTACCGCAGGGATCAGTTTTAGGTCCTATCCTGTTCTCGTTATACATGTTACCCCTAGGAGACATTATCAGGAAACATAACATAAGTTTTCACTGCTATGCGGATGATACCCAGCTTTACATCTCCTCGCATCCCAGCGAAACACACACGTTTTCTAAGCTAAAAGACTGCATTAGCGATGTTAGTGACTGGATGGCACATAACTTTCTTAAGCTCAACTCCAATAAGACAGAGATACTTATTATTGAACCAAATCGCTACAAACATAATATGTCAGATTACAAATTGCACATAGATGGCTGTACTGTGGTGCCATCTTCCACAGTTAGGAACTTAGGTGGGATGTTCGACAGCAACTTATCCTTTGATAGTCATATCGCCAACGTCTGCCGCACAGCATTCTTCCATCTTAGAAATATCTAAAAAATACGCCATATACTGTCTACATCTGACGCAGAGAAGCTTATTCATGCTTTTATGACCTCTAGAATAGACTATTGTAACTCGCTACTCGGGGGATGCCATTCAAATAAGGTCAACAAGCTTCATCTAATTCAAAATGCTTCTGCAAGGGTAATTACTCGATCTAAGAAGTATGACCACATAAGCCCAATTCTGGCATCTTTAAACTGGCTACCAGTTAAATATCGCATACAATTTAAAATATCACTAATCACCTACAAAGCTTTAAATGGCTTAGCACCCTCATATCTTAGAGAATTACTATCAAAATACAATCCATCACGCACACTACGGTCGCAAAATTCTGGCCTATTGATTATCCCTAGACTATCAAAAGTGTCTAAAAGTAGAAGATCCTTTTCCTACTTAGCCCCTAAGCTCTGGAATGATTTACCAACAATAGTTATTTTTACGGAACAAAGCACTCACGGTCATAACACAGACCAACCAAATAAATAAATAAAAACCTTTTCTGCATGAACACTTAAAATGAATTGCATTAAATAGTTTGCCACCGTTTGCCACTGAACCTGCATTAACGACGACAGTGGGGCTTCCGGCCTTAGTCAAACGGGTTGGCACGTATGGTCGGGATGCGATTTTGGCGTTATCGTAAGTCTTGTGAATAGTATGCCATACAGACCTGTTTGCCACTGAACCTGCATTAACGACGACAGTGAGGCCTCCAGCCTTAGTCAAACGGGTTGGTATGTATGGTCGGGTTGCGTTTTTCGGGCTTTCGTGTGTCTTGTGAATAGTATGCCATACATACCCGTTTGCCACTGAACCTGCATTAACGACGACAGTGGGGCTTCCGGCCTTAGTCAAACGGGTTAGCACGTATGGTCGGGGTTGCGATGTTTTGGCATTTTCTCGTGGTCCTGTAAATGGTATACAATATAGACCCGTTTGCCACTGAACCTGCATTAACGACGACAGTGGGGCTTTAGGCCTTAGTCAAACAGGGCGTCTGGTTTCATTTTCTCTTAAAGATCGGAAGGTGACCCTTATTTACCATATATACCCTCGCATTGGGCCCCCAATTTGCTAAATCCTCAACTGTGGATAATATAATTATGCCGCAATAGTTAGTCTGTCTGGAACTAAGCTGAGTTAAACCACATCACTGTGTGACACTTCAATACATATGAACGGCCGCTACGCTAATATGATTTTGTTTTTCTCTCCCTGTCTCGTCCTCGACCCCAGGACAACGAGACAAACAGACAAAGTCCCGGTAGATGTGAAAGTCGGCACACCTCTGAACCTAGGGGGTTTTTCACCCTGGGGAGGCAGCCTTTTTGGGCTTTACTTAGCTTCCTCTTCTAGACGTTACTTTAGTAATACGTTCACTTATAATATTGAGTCATAGCCGCAGCAAATTTAACTGCTTATGCTATCATGTATTTTGTTGTGCTATCTGTCGTTTTTCTGTGCTTTTCACTGCTTCTATTTATGTAAAGCTGCTTTGAAACAATTGACTTTTGTGAAAAGCGCTATATAAATAAAATTGAATTGAATTGAATTGAATATATGCATGATGTATTCAGTGAATATGGGTGAATATGAATGAGAAATTTTTAAAATGTAAAATTGTATTCCTGAACAGCCTGCACAAAAATCTTGAAGCTGAAAAACCAGAGGGATTATGTGTGTCCCCCTATGTATTTAGATAAACTAAGTGGATAGACAGGTAGATGTGTCTTATTGCCACAGCATCTGCTTAGTGCATTTATGTCCCAATAATTAACGTCTCAGGACAGAGCAAACTTGTCAGGATCCTGCCAAAGAGTTTTGTTCTATATTAATGTTTTGTCACGATGGCAGGGTTCTGACAGCCTCATGTTCTACACTCTAAAAACAAACGGTGGTAAATAGCACCAAAAGTGGTTCTTTGCCCGTAATCATAGAATAACCATTTTTAGTGCCATAAAGCACCAGTGAAGCACCTGTATAGCACTTGTGTAAAATCCATATAGTGCTATGTAGAACCATATGTGGTGCTATAGTGGTGCTATATGGCCCCTGTAGGGTTCTTCATAGGTGCTTCACCGGTGCTATATAGCACTAAAAATGGTTCTTCTATGATTACGAGCAAAGAACCACTTTTAGTGCTATTTAGCACCGTTGTGGTTCTTTGCCCGTAATCATAGAATAACCATTTTTAGTGCCATAAAGCACCAGTGAAGCACCTGTATAGCACCTGTGTAGAACCATATAGTGCTATGTAGAACCATATGTGGTGCTATAGTGGTGCTATATGGCCCCCGTAGGGTTCTTCATAGGTGCTTCACCGGTGCTATATAGCACTAAAAATGGTTCTTCTATGATTACGAGCAAAGAACCACTTTTAGTGCTATTTAGCACCGTTTGTTTTTAGAGTGTATGTGAAGGCTCATGATCTTGTGAATCGGGTCATGTGCCTTCGTTGTCTCGTCTCTTGTCTCCGCCCCCTTGTTCTCCCTGTTAATTGTTTAATCATTAGTTCATTCTCATCACCTCTTCCCTTGTTATCTTATAAATAAAATGTTTTCTGTTCACCCCCGACATTGCAGAACGAACGTGCCAGAACTGAACCTAGCAACAATGTCGGTGTCAGCGGATTCAGCACAGCCGGAGCCACCCGAGCCAGCGCATTCAGTGCAGCCTGAGCCGTCGGAGCCAGCGCATTCAGCGCAGCCGGAGCAGATGAAGCAAGCGCATGACCTGGTTGTCCACACTTAACAGTCGACAACTCTGATGTGTGTGCCAAATTTGAAGTTAATCTAAGCACGCCAAAAGCCTTAAAAATGCCTGAAATTATAGTAAACTTTGATGTGTTGCCATGGCAACAGCGTTCAAAATGTCAAAAATCCCTTCGCAATTTATCATCTCCAATGTCTTGTTCATGTTGACCACATTTGGTGTCAATCGCATGAATCCTCTAGGAGGAGTATTTAAAAGTTCAAAGCATGTAACTGTTAGCCTTAATAAATATAGCTGCAAGCAGTGATGGTAGGCCCTCGCTCGTTTTTTACCGCTACACAGTGCCTCCAAGAAAACGATCCACGGTGGGCAAGTGCATCAAGTGGGTAAATATCAGTGAGCTACTTAATGTTGTTACTGACTCATTTGGAAACTGTAGGTAAAAGAAACCCCACATTTTAGACAAACGGGGGTGCTAGTGAGCAACTTAAGAGACACACCTATGTCTGACCTGTTTATCCACACTTAACAGTCGACAACTCTGATGTGTGTGCCAAATTTTAAGTTAATCTAAGCACGCCAAGAGCTTTAAATATGCCTGAAATTATAATAAACTTTAATGCGTTGCCATGGCAACAACGTTTGAGATGTCAAAAATTCCTTTAGCATCTACAATGTCTCAGCATCATGTTGATCATGTTTGGTGTCAATCGCATGAATCCTAGTATTTAAAAGTTCACAGCATGCAACTGTCAGTCTTAACTATGTGTGAAAAGGAAAGTAAAGTTTGACACGTTGCCATGGGAACAGAGTTTGAGATATCAAAAATCCCTTCGCAATTTAGCATCTACAATGTCCCGCCATAATTTTGACCCCTTCTGGAGTCAATCACATTGATTCTTCAGGAGAAGTATTTAAAAGTTAACTGCATGCAACTGTAAGGCTTAAATTTGCCTTTAAAATGAAAGTAAAGTTTGACACGTTGTCATGGAAAAAGCATTCAAGATAGCAAAAAAACCCTTCACAATTTATCGTCTACAATGTCTCGGCATCATGTTGACCAATTTTGGTGTCAATTGCATGAAAAATCCTAGGAGGAGTATTTAAAAGAACATCGCATGGAACTGTCAAAAAAATCCACTTATTGGTCGACGATTCTGACGTCTCTGCCAAATTTCAAGAGTTTTCGAGTATGTTAAGGCCCCCAAACTGCCCACAAACGTAAAAAAAATCATAATAAATAAAGAAATAAATCCGAGCAAAAACAATAGGGCTTCACACCTTAAATATAGCTGCAAGCAGCAATGGCGGGCCCTTACACGTTTTTTTACCGCTGCACAGTGCCTCTATGAGAAAACGTTGCCTGGTGGGCAAGTGCATCAAGTGGGTAAATATCAGTGGACTATTTTATGTTGTTACAGACCCATTTGAAGACTATAGGTAAAAGAAACCCCACATTTTACACAAGAGGGGGCGCTAGTGAGCCAATAAAAAGACCCGCCTTTGTCTGACCTTTTTGTCCACACTTAACAGCCGACAATTGTGATTAAAACAATTTGAAAATAAAAGTGTGTGTGTGTCAACTTTTAGGTTAATCTCAACATGCCAAGAGCCCTAAATATGCCTGAAATAAAAGCAAAGTTTGACACATTGCCATGGGAACAGCGTTCGAGATATCAAAAATCCTTTCGCAATTTATCTTCTACAATGTCTCTGTATCATGTTGACGACTTTTGGTGTCAATCGCATAAATATTCTAGGAGGAGTACACTCTAAAAACAAATGGTGCTATAGCACCAAAATTGGTTCTTTGCTCGTAATCATAGAAGAACCATTTTTAGTGCCATATAGCAACGGTGAAGCACCAGTGAAGTACCTGTGTAGAACCATATAGTGCTATGTAGAACCATATGTGGTGCTTTAGTGGTGCTATATGGCCCCTATATGGTTCTACACAGGTGCTTCACTGGTGCTATATGGCATCTTTTTCAACTGACTGTGTTGTTTATTTTCACATTTATTTGTTAAGGGCATCTTTGCTAAGAGCATGTAATATAAGTAATATATATTATTAATATAATATAAAGACAATTATGCATTTGCGTAGTCAACAAAGAGCTTTTAAAAACTTTACATACTAAATAGCACATTGCACAACTGCTGAACCAGTCAGATGTCATATACAAAAGAACCACAAATATTAAACAATCAAAAACATCTGAGAAGAATAACAATTTCTTACTGAGAGCGAGACTATACTTGATTTATTATATTATAACTTTTACAAGAATGAAAATGACAGATTGTTACATGTCAAGTAGTCCACATTTATCAAAATTAATTTTGAATTTAGCCTTGTTTATAAAGTAGGGCTGTACGATAAATTGCATGCGATAGTCATGTGCATCTCATCAGTAAAGCCGGTTCCTTGATAAGTAGTAAATCGCCATCACCTGCAGCCCTAATATGGGGTACCGACACACTTGTCGCAAACCAGTCATATCCCACTGTGTTTTTTTACTGCTTAAGGTCTGGGGTCTTTATGTGCCATTGAGAGAAATGAATTCAGTTTCTTACATGCTTGGTAATATGTTTAGTGAACTAGTTTTAGCAGAAGCCCCAGGCTGGTGGGAACCTTGCTAATCATGCTTATGTGCGAAATTATAAAACAGATTAAATAGATAATAGATTTGATTTAACCTAAAAAATAAATACATTTAAAACTATGTAAAAACTGCAAAAAACTGTTGTCAGCGCATATAAATCTTAAAACTTATTATATCAACTGTTCATTCACCTATTTCTTACTGGTAGAATAATCTTTCGAACCCTGTCCGATAAGTCGCATTCCTCACAACGTTAAAAAAAATCTCTCACAACAATTTTACCATGAATAATTTCTGTGAAAGCTCTGCCTCTTATAAAAAAATAAACTTCTAATCTTTTTTCTCTCCCTAAAAAGGATGTCTTCAAGAATGCTGAAACTTTGTAGAATGAAAGCAACTTTTTATAGCAGTTTTCATATTATTGCTTCCCTATACAGTACATATCGCTTAGGTTACTCACGTAACCCCGGTTCCCTGAAATAACGGGAACGAGCATTGCGTCAGTTGCTGACGCTATGGGGGAAACTCCTGTTTACTCCGCGATTGAAGCCTATTGGTTAATGTCTGCAAAATTTAAAGACCTATGGCGTTCGAGCCTGCGAAAAGGGCGGGACTATGCCCTATAATAGTGCGAAAAAGAGTGCCATGAACTCACTTGCATTCGACTGAAGCGGGTAGCTGCAGTGGTAGCCCGGCCAGCTACGCAATGCTCGTTCCCGTTATTTCAGGGAACCGGGGTTACGTGAGTAACCTAAGCGTTCCCTTTCAATACGGTTCACTTCGCATTGCGTCAGTGGCTGACGCTATGGGGGAACAAAATCCCATCACGCCGTGCATACACAATGGACTGAAGTGCCTTACCGGAGAGACACTGCGTGTGGCCCTATATTATGGCGTAATATTTGTGCCTCAATCCTGAGCGAGCAATTGTAAGTTTTGAGCCCAGAGAACTATATTTTGCAAGCACATTACATTATATTTTGAACAGAAATTAACAATCGCAAAGAAAATTTGTTTGAGCAAATAAAAAACGATTCCGGGCTCAATAAATGTATTTGCTTTGTTTGCTATTATCCTTATATTTCCGTCAGTGGTGTAGTCTAGATTTTTGTAGTGAGTATACTGTGATTTTTCCCTCTCATCCTTATGCTAACTCGTCCCAGCGCGACACCTCATAAGCACCACAACACTCACAGATGCATACAGTATGGATCTTCATGTTACTAAGGGCATTCTGTACTCATGAACACATAAACTGAATGTGTTATCGACATGTCAGTTTATTATAAGAAAAAAAAGAGTTTAACAGCCAATGGGTTTACAGCTGGGGAAACTGGACTGATTTTTAGACTGGTTTAGTGTTAATCAACATCTAACTCAGGGACAAAAGTTACTTAACTGTTAATTAAAATTAAATTAACTGTTTACAATCTTCAATCCGTGGCAAACACATGCATTGAAGGTGAAAAAAATATTCAATTCTTTCAATAGCTATTATCTGACAACTATTGATAACATTACCATGTGTAATTTAATGGTGTAAATGTTTTTAATTAATACACATTTAAGATGACCATGAATTAACTCTTATTTGCATAGTCATTGACATAAAAGCTTATTATTGCATATAATATGAGCATTGTCTAAAACTGAAAATAGGCTTATACTTAATTATTATTACAAGACCATCTAGCCTAATATTTGCAAGTCTGAACTGAACATCAACGCAGACATGAATTTCCTCACAGAAGTTTAAGATCATATACATCTTGAACGTAGATATATAAATGAACACATAGAAGGGAAGTTTAACACTGTGAAGCAAAAGCAAACATGCAGAGCAACTGAAGGCAGCTAAAAACCATCAGGATATAATCACGGGCTTATTTTATTGCATTTGGAGCCTTACCTCCAGATAAAGTAATAAACTGGACTGATGATTTAAATGTTGTTTACTCACATGTGCGTTGTAAACTCTATAGATTTTATGTTGCAGCACTGCTTCACTTGTTCACTTCCCCACATGGACTGTTTGTTTACAGTGTCGGGTGAGCAGCTATACTCCAGGTTCGACTTCATTTGGGGTAAAGCAGACCTCTTGGTGATGTCAAAGTACCGCGAGAGCGATTCAAAGCAGATTTCTCCATGTGATAACTGGGTCTCTCTCGCGGTACTTTGCTATCACTCGCTTGTGGCGCAACACCAGTCTGCTCCCCAATCACTTTCGCTTCACTATAGTAATTTGATTTCATAGAAATTAATACGCCGATCGGATCGCGCAGTTCGACAGGAAGTATATAGCCTATTATGTATTTCAACCAACCCGCTAAAGTAGCAAGTGTAGCATGCTAATGGTCAGTGCTTCACATGTATATTATGACTAAAAGTTTTAAAATGTCACAAAACCATGCTGTTACGCATCCTCGCGCTATTTTCAGTGGGTATACGGAAATCCTTGACAATTTCTAGTGGGTATACGGCGTAGTCCTGCGTATCACGTAGACTACACCACTGATTTCCGTGCAGTATTTACCCGTCTCACGCAGTTTACTCAGGTGCTCTTTCTCTCTCTCTCAACCTCTTTCTGTGCGCGCTCAACTCAATGCACACGCTCGCTCAACTTACAACAGTGTAACAAGTGTGCCACAAAATCAACCAATCAGAAAATTAAAGGTCAATTTTGATTGGCTGTTGAAATCGCTAGTAGAACCAAAGCCCGTCTGGTAGAACTATCTACAGCATCCCGGAAGCTTACTGAAACAAATCTAAAAAAATAACTGACTACAGCGAGATTAATGGATTAAAACACATTTTGGTAAAAAATTTTTATTATTAACTTAAAAGTGCCTCAATAGTTTTGTGTATTATAATGCTGTTGTGTTCGCAGGGGCGGAGTGGGACCAAAAAATCTACCGGGAAATTTCGTATACCACCAGCCCTCCGTGGTAAAAAAAGGTCTTGTATTGTTAGTAAAACTAGGGTAATACAAATCGTAATAAATCTGCCAAAATAAATAAATAAATAAATAAACAAACATTTTCATAATAATAATAAAATCATTAAATCATGGCTAATTTTCCTAAATGAGCAGTGTTGGTCAAGTTACTTGGAAATAGTAATTAGTAGAGATCGACCGATACTCATTTTTTCAAACCGATGCCGATAACAAATATTTGGAGGCTTATGTGCCCGATAACCGATATGCTGAACCGATTTTTATTTACTGTTATACTTCTGTTTTTGACATAATAATTACTACACTACTGAACTGAACAAACCCTTATAATAATAATAATAATAATCATCATCACAATCACTCCCTCTTTGCATACAAAGTCATAAATAGAGGGGTCTGAAAGAGTGAAGAATAATATTAATTTAATGAAAACTATATTCCCAATACATGGACTATTCCAAACACCCCTATCATTTCGTCAGAAATGGACTGATCCAAAGTTCGCGCTGCAGTTTTCAGGTAACAGAGCGGGAGAGAAAGAAAAGTATAGCGGAGTTGGCTGCTTGTTATACATAGTTTATAGAGTAAAACAGGTGGATTAAGTGCCTTTTTTGGGATATAATATCGTTGTTTTGACCAGCAACCTGAGCCTTCAGCAATCCAACCAGTAGTTAGCAAAGAGATTTTACAAATAATATCACTGACTGCAATACTACATTCAGGAAAGTAACAATCAAAACGGCTTATATATCATCAAATTTCTTAACTGGTAACATTATTTGATTTCAGAATAATTAATATTTAGTTGTTTTAGCTAATGAAATGGCTGTAGACAGCGCTGTTTATCTATGCATTTACTCGCGCATTAACTGTATTAAACTGTGACTTCTTGCGGAGGTAATAAATAATTAATTAATATCCACAGACATTTATTTAGATATTTTAGCAAAATAATGTTTATCTGGTAAATGTTAATAGGGTAGATCTTGTTAAAAGTGGTAGATGTGCTTTAGCCTCCGGTAAGTGATCAGCAATATGAACGTGATTTTACGATGCTAATGATAAGCATAAATAACAGAAAAACTAATTTAATTTAGCGTTTTTAATTCCACAAAGCATTAATTCATGGCTGTTTTATTCATGCAAAGCTACGTCGTTATTGGGACCGGATTTTATGGATCAGCCAGCGTGACTCTGTGAGTTCGTCTCTATTCTTGGACAAGCTGCATACATTGCTTTTAATATATCAACTTATTTAACATAACATACATTAATGCACAAATAAGCTGTGCTATAAATGCCTCATATGCAAAGTAAGTATACTCAAAGTCCTTTTAATAAAGTCGCGTCACTCCGCCGTCATATTTGCTGTGCACGCTGCTGCTGCTGTGAGCTCCTCTCCTCAGATGCGTCCAGCGCGCAATTTTCTTGTTTATCGGTCAATCCGATATTACAAAACAGATATCCGATCATCGGAAAATGCTCAAATATCGGGGAAAATATCGGAAAACAGATATATCGGTCGATCTCTAGTAATTAGTTACTGATTACTTCCCTAAGAAAGTAATCCCGTTACTTTACTGATTACTTATTTTCAAAAGTAATTAGTTACTTTACTAGTTACTTTACTAATTACTTTTCAAAAACATGTTGCATGACCTGAATATGCTACAGTATGCAACAGGGCCCGGTTGCATAAAGCACCTTAAAGTGCCCGTATTATGAAAAACTCACTTTTTCTGGGTTTTGGGGTGTTATTTTGTGTCTCTGATGCTCCCACACGCATACAAACTTGGAAAAAAATCCATCCATGCTGTTTTGAGTGAGATACAGGTTTCTGAATGTCCTCTGCCTTGAGTCTCAGATTGAAAAAAGTTTCGTCACATTCAGTTTGAATTTTCCCGCCCACCACCCCACTCGCAGGTCTCCACCCACCAGGTAGCTAGAGAGCATAGAGCAGTCACTTGAATGAGACCCTCTGTGCTGTTATCATGTCTCACGGAAATAACAGCGCTATTTGGATATTATGGATTATACTTCCACCTACTTTTAAAAACAAAGTTTTAACGCGTGGTTATTGGAACCCGGAGTATCTTATATACAGTGTGTTACGACGCAAACAGTCCTCAGATTGTAGGCGATAAGACCTTCATGCGAAATCTGATGTAAACAACAGACTATGTATCTATATTTCACGGATTATAAGCATTTGTGGACAAAAATGGTAATTGGATGTATTTTATTGGACTTTCATGGATCATTCACACATCTGAAACAGACTGGATTCGATTCGCGATCGCGTTGTTTCATCATTAAAGGTAAGAAGTCACGTTATATTTTGCATGTTGTCATCTTCTGTCACAAAATACTACATTTATGATGCTAGAGCTAAAAGCTTTTTGCCAAACTAACCGAGACCGTACGCCCCGGCTTTTCAGACGAGGCGAGCCTCTAATAACTTTACGGTCCGCATAGATATATACACGGTCCGGACCTCCCGCTAGCTTCTAGCAATTAGCATGCGGTCCACAAGCAGTATACATCCCCCGCCGGGTCTTAATTTCTGTAATTTGCGAAAATAATGCGTTTGAAAATGTTTATAACGGGAATATGTTAGTATTGTCCAGGGAAAACGAGTGTATTGTTCAGACTGCTACATCACAATTTACGCTGAAATCTTTGTGTGTCATGATGAGTTTGACACACCGAGACCGGGCCTTACAGCCCCGGCTTTTCTGACGATGCTAACCCCCGAGCCTTATAACTTTACGGTCCGGACCTCCCTCTAGCTTCTAGCAATTAGCACGCGGTCCACAAGCAGTATACATCCCCCGCCGGGTCTTAATTTATGTAATTTGCGAAAATAATGTGTTTGAAAATGTTTTATAATGGGAATATGTTCGCATTGTCCAGGGAAAACGAGTTTGTTGTTGTGACTGCTAACGTAACATCACAATTTACTCAGGAATCATTGTGTGTCATGAGTTTCTTCTCCTGTAGTGTACTTATTAGTGATACTTTTCTGCATGAATTGTTTGTTGGCAACATAAACCGTTAATAATAATAATAATAATAATAATAATATATAAAATAATAACACAGTATGGTCTGTACTGCTCACGAGACCACTGAGCATGCGCACGATCACATGACGTTAGTAGTGGGGCGTGATCAAAGGAGCAGTAGCTCATAAATATGTAAGACTAGCTCAAAACGGCACAATCTGAACTGCCCTGAAACAGAGGCTACTAGAGATGGGTAACAATCTTTTCCTACAAGCTATTTCGAGCAAACAACTTTTGAAACATGCTTGATGGAACTTATACTCCTATATAACTTGTGGAAAAGCAGTCATAAGATGGGCACTTTAAGTGTAATTTTCCCTTAAATTCACCCTTATGTTTCATTTAAACTTAAGGGTGTTGCAAAAAAACCTTAAGCTTTTTCTGTTGCATCTCCATGGCAACAATAGTATTTTATAAACCTGGGTCGCTGTCGTGAAACATTTAACGATTACCCTTACCTAAGAGAACCATTTAAGGGATTATACTGCATGCAACACCCTTAAATTATTCTCTTACTGTAGGTAAGGGGAATTTACCCCTTAAGTGTCATACTTAAGGGAAAAACTTAAGGTGCTTTATGCAACCGGGCCAAGACCTTTCAGCCTAATTCTATTCTTTCTGCATATTCCATCATCTGAAATTGAATCAAATGAAACATTATCTGATTTAACCTCTCAACGCGCACTAATTCGTGGGCGTGACGGCGTCGTTTTTTTTTAAGCCTGCTAACAATATCTATTGAGAGTGAGGAGTTGTCGTCATGGTACAGAGCTCCTCCCCCTTTCCGCCATGTTGGCAGGATTCTGGCGGCAGAACATGATTGTTTACGTGTGTTTTTAGCTCGGTAATAGATGAGGTTTTTCGCAATTCTACACTGTTTTACCATGCCTGGCAGTAACTGCTGCGTTAAAAACTACTCCAGCACATCACACGATACATATGGAAAACATTGGAACAGTGGAAAAAAGTTTTTAGGTTACCGAAATGGAGACACCATTATGCATAACAAAGACATCTTAAACAATGGCATATTTGCTTTAAAAATGTCATAACTGAATGAATGACACTTAATTACAGTTGTCATAAACATGCATAAAATCTCCTTTGTATTCATTCATGACATGTGTCATGTCATAAATAATTATGAAGGTTTTATGTCAGTCTTATCCCTTCAAGTAAAGTGTTGGAAACGTTTGTGTATATTGAACCGTTCAATTTGAACGTCTCGTTACAACCTAGTGTTTAGAAACCGTCGCAGTTAATTACTTTGTCATTTTGGTCAAAAAGTGTCTGCTAAATGCAATGTAACTTAATTACAATACACTAAACGCAAGTGAAGAAACGTAAGTTACCTTTGCCAGTACAATGCTGTTTGTGAGCTTGTTCCTGTAAGGTCTCTTTTCTTTCGCCTTATGTTTTGCATTGCTTTATTCATTTTCTTTATCGTATTTGTAGATCGTCTCCGAAATAAAAAATTAAAAGAGGTCTGGAAGTCGCGTCTCTGTGAAGTTGCCCCTGGCAACTGATAGCGTCACCTACCATCATGGCCGACCCAGAGTCGTATAATAATAGAGTTACGACACTCACATAGACGTCCGTTGTAAGAATGGAATGCGGAAGTAACAGCGTTTCATGTAGTGACCGGTAGTGACGCATAGTTCCAAACGCAGCACTGAAGCCCATTCATTTCAATGGCACCTGCTGGTAAATCGATGAAATTACCGTTTCTCTTGACATTTTCGGACATTTCATTAATATAGTCAACAGTGATATTTTATGAACTCTGCTGTAGGTAATGATTATCGTTAATAATAACTAGTAAAATTTTTATATTTTAATGAGTTGTGTATAATGTGTGAATAATATAGATTTAATGGTTTAATATTTTATTACTGGTGGCCATCTACTTTATACTTATCTTTTTTATATATTACGAGTAACACTAGGGGGCAACAGCGACAATCTAAATGCCTTATAAGAAAGTCACACTGCTTACAATGCTGCTATGTGTTTCATTGTGTTTGGTAAGTAATACGAGTGATGTATCCTCGAAAATCATGTATGATTATATTAACATTTAATGTGTGTACTATAAATACAATTAAATATTAATTTAGTGTGTTTATGTTATGCTTCACTGTTACAAATAACCGCGTTGGCGATCTTTTTTGTGATTTTAATATAGTAAAAGTGTAGGAATTATGTTTTTAGCAGATTGATAGCCATTTATATAGCCATATTTTGCTACAAAAA
This sequence comes from Paramisgurnus dabryanus, assembly GCF_030506205.2. NCBI lineage: Eukaryota > Metazoa > Chordata > Actinopteri > Cypriniformes > Cobitidae > Paramisgurnus > Paramisgurnus dabryanus. Next base: position 3,323,683 of record NC_133341.1, on the reverse strand, counting down.
TAAAAGATAAACTGTGTTGCTGTAGTTGGTATAGATAACCACAGTTATCTTTGGGCCACATTAACTGTTTATCTTTATTAACTGTTTTACTATATTTACATCACTCCCTAGTAAAAAAACGTTATAAACATAGTATTGATCAATTCACATTACAAGCTAATATTTATCTAAAATAGCTGAAAACCTATGCAAACAGATTGACAGCCCTGCTTGGTTTGGAACTGCAGAACGTTACATGAATCACGTGACCGCACGGCGGCGAGATCAAAGCGTTTCGTAACTCTGTTATTATACGACTCTGGGCCGACCGGCGCAGACCCCTCCCAAATCGGCACGTGACTCCTCACTCTCAATATAGCATACTGTCTACAAACATCAATAATATTAATATCAACATTACTATACATCGTTTAAAAGGTCTACGGGTTTAGCATCAGTGTTTGGTGAGGGTCTCTGTTTTGAGATATATGCTCAAGCATCATAAATATAGTATTTTGTTACAGAATTTCAGATGACAACATGCAAAATATAAACGGGACTTCTTACCTTATAACTATCGCGAGTCGAATCCGGTCTGTTTCAGTTGTGGGAATAACCCATAAAATCAGTCTAATAAAATTCATCAAATGACATTTTTTGTCCACAAATGCGTATAATCCATGAAATATAGTAGTCTGTTGTTTACATCAGATTTCGCGTGAACGTGAGATGGAGCCACAGCGGTCACGTCAGCTTGTCCACAAATGCGTATAATCCATGAAATACAGATATATAGTCAGTTGTTTTACATCAGATTTCGCGTGAACGTGTATGAGATGGAGCCGCAGCGGTCATGTCAGCTGGGGGTTCAGGGATTTTTTTCAGTTAAGTTTCACATTGCTGTGCCGGCTTGCTAGGTGTTTGCTTAGTTTTGAGGTGGAATTTTTCGCTGTGGATAAAAGTTTTATTCCCACGCAGAGTGTACAGCGGACGCTGATGTTTTTGTCACCTTTAACTGGGTTAAACTCAAAGTAATGTCGGTACTTCCAAGAACTGCATAGTCTTGTTCTCTTCCGCGCTCCATGTTGTCTCCTCACGTTCAACAATACACTGACTGACGGCGCGGTGCTCATACGTCATTGTCACTCGACTCGCGTCACGGCACGAGAGAGTCTCACGAAACAAAATCAAGATTAAAAAATAACGCAGTAACGCAGTCTGCTAACGGGGAAGTAACAGTAATCTAATTACTCGTTTTGCAATTTTAATCCCTTACTTTACTCGTTACTTGAAAAAAGTAATCGGATTACAGTAACGCGTTACTTCTAACGCGTTACTGCCCATCACTGTAAATGAGTAACTATACAAAATGATACCTGTTTGAAAGACGAAGATGCGCACCTCAATCAGCTATTACATAACAGAGGGAGACCAGAGATGAACGTGCTCATAAATGGGAGTAATATGGAATACTTTCTTTACATCTTTGAAAAACTGTAAGAATTTTTCCTTTAAAGCAACACTATGTAGTTTTTTTACCTTTAACACTCTGGGGTCGGCTGCGGCGCGGGCGCCGCAAACTCTTTATTTTTCAATCGCTCCCCAAAGAGACTTAGATAACTCTGCTGATTTTGGACATACAGATATGATTTATACATCATTTAAAACGTTAAATTGTCTAGTTTTTTTCTGTCCACTCCCAATAAAAACAGCATGTTGTGCTTTTCGCAAAATTAAGAAAATAAACATGATGCGCATTTTGTTCTCTCTCCCTCAGTGAAGTCCTTTCAGAAACACGTCAGAAAAATTAACTCTAACTTAACGAATATTTTTCATAGAAACAAAATATAAATGTCTACATAATGCTTGGAATGTCTGCTTTTGGAAGATGTAAGTGAAATCGAAAACAAATATTGTAATTCGTTGTTAACTATATTAGAAGAGAGAGATGTACCGTCTTTCTTCTGTTGCTTCATTATCTATAATGAGCCACGCCCCGCTCCATTGAAGAGAAGTGCAGAGATCATCCATATTGATTAGTCAACCCCACAGTCAATGGACATTCCGTCTCTGCAGCCATTCACTGCTGTGTTGAGTTTTAATCCGAGTGCTGGAAACATGGCATATACTTATTTACTCGTGACTGTATCTAAAGTTATCTCCAGACGCGAGTGTGACTTGATCAACGTCCAAACGCACACACAAACACACAATGCCTCATATTTGAAGCGCTTTGTGGTATCATTATAAAAGATGCGATTGCACACATCACATACTTGTTTACTCGCGCCGAATCTCCAGACAGACGCGAGTGTGTGTGCTTCGTCAGTGTGACGGGATCGATGTCCGACATCTAAATCCTTATTTACTTGCGGATGTGTGTCAGTTTCTCCAGACGCGAGTGTTTTCTTTGTCTTCCGTCAGTTGACGCGACCGGAACACACATACACAAACACGCGAGTCAGGAAACTTGACGCGCTTTTTGGTGTTCTTATAAAATACGCGATTGCAGACAGTACAATCCTTATTTAGTTGTGTCTAAGCGCATATCTCCGCACAGCAAGTTTATTAAACACAGGATCACTCGCATGTGCACACGTTTACTGCATTCATGATCAACACGTGAGGTAATGGCGGCGGCTGTAAACAAACATTGATAAGTTTATCACGCGTGTCCCTGGTTGTGTTTCTACTATAATGATTACAAAAACACAAATAGGAGTCCAGACAACGATAGGCAGTTGTTCTTTTGAGCTTTTTACTGCACAAAAGTAAACCTCTGGCTGGCCAACCAAACACAAACCCTGTGTTCACTTTACGATGGCCAAACAGTACCTTTACCATGATTAGGCTACTATGGTTTTTAAAGGGTAACTTATACTTGTGATATTAATAGAAAATATTTATCTCTCTCTCTCTCTCTCTCTCTCTCTCTCTCTCTCTCTCTCTCTCTCTCTCTCTCTCTCTCTCTCTCTCTATATATATATATATATATATATATATATATAATGTGTGTGTGTGTGTGTGTGTGTGTGTGTGTGTGTGTGTGTGTGTGTGTGTGTGTTTACATTGTATTGAAAAGTAAACCCTATCATGGTTTTACTGAGGGTTACATTCCTGTTGAACATCCCCCACAAGGCTCATTTATGTGGCTCATTATTCAACTCTTTTGTCTCTCAGCTGTCAATCACTGATTATTCAGGAGCTTTCCCGCCTCCACGCATACAGCCTTTCCCAAGCAAAAGTGTCTTAGAAATTGTAAATCAAAATCTTGCATTATGTGAAAAAGTAGGCCATATGATTTTCACATCATTTTGAAGAAAAAAACTCTAGACTACTAGATGCTGTTTTGAAAAGTCTTGGGAAAACATGTTTAGAATGAGTTTTGTGGTGTTATATCAGTGATTTAAAAATTTAGCTTTTTCAAAAACCATGCATAAACATTTTTCTCTCAAAAATACAAACATGTACATACATGTTGATTATATGATATTGAAGCCCAGTTTGTGATGAACACAGTGTTATGAGACTTTTGCCATTAATATGTTTTCAAGCAACTGAAAAAGCACAAATGTCAGTGCATGTCAAAACTTCCCCAGGGCCCTAAAAACCCCTTAGACCCCAGAGGGTTAAAAAAATGTCTCTAAAATTATTTCAGTGATAGAACAACTTTAAACTGGACAAATTGTACTGTTGCTGCAACCTGAGCAGCCTCCTAGCTGCTACAAGCACACTCTGAAAGTGGCGGTGGAGGATAGAGCACACAGCCCCGCCCCTCCCCCTGCCTGCAGAAGAGTGTCTGATACCAGGCACTGTTGCGCTTTTTAACCACATGGGGGAGCTGTAAGTCATTTTTACATGGAAACTACATAGTGATGCTTTAAATATAATTTTTGTCATAAAAGTTTTGTTTTGAGAGATAATAATGTTTTTTTTCACTGTTATTGCTTATTTATTTTAACGTTTTAACGTGCTTGGCACATTGACCTCAAGAGATTATTTCAGTAATATTGCTGTTTTTCCAGTAATAATAATAAAATGTACATGCCAATCCTGCTTTCTTGTCTTTTTATTCATTTCATTATGCTGTAATGATAAGTTATATGTGGATATTCATTGCCGTTATATACTCTCGTCTAATATTCAAATCATATGCGGAATAATGTGTGCATCTTTGAATAACTGTAAGAATACAGTTCCTTTGAAAATTTGTTTTTGTCAAAGTTTTGAGAATTAATAATGTTGTGAGGTTATTTATTGCCATATTGCAGTTGAATACTTGTCTATAATATAGAAATCACATAGTAAGAAATATATAATGTGATACTGCAAAGTTACCCATCTAATTTTTATTTATGATATAGTATAGCCATATGGAGATAAACCTTTGCAAATGTGCTGATTTGATCCATTCAAGTACTGACCACCAGGCTATAGATTTTAAACATCCTCCACACTTACTATCAAATAGTCTATCCGCTTGACTTATCAATCCGACCGCATATGTACGGCAATAAACAGGCGTTCGGTGGCGCGGCTTTTTACATCACAGGCCGACAGGCTATGCCATTTGGGGAGGAGCCGCTCTAAACCTCTTATATTTTTTTTAAATCCTTGACATGGTTGGACCTGCCAAACAGGTTGAGAGCTTTTATATACTGTGTTGAGCAAAGAGGCTGCACAGTTTGACCGGGAAGCGGCCGCAAATCAGGCCACTAGACGGAATATAACTCGCAATGTATATTATAAGACTGGCCCTCGCAGCCTCAAAACACTACCGACTCTCCCGATGGCCACTCCGCTATATTGTGACTAAAGTTAGCTTGACTTATCCTTTTCAAAGCATAGCTGCATACAATGTCATCAGAACAGCAATCCCTAAATGTCCCACCACAGCCACATGTAAGTAGTTTGTAATATTTTGGTTAGTTACTGTGTTTATTACCTTTATTTTGTTTGTCTGCATTCTTAGCGTGCAAACTACATTTCGTTGCTTAAGTTAACTAATTTATATAAAAAAAGCAGTAGACTAATGGCGCTTTTCCATTGCATAGTACCCCACGGTTTAGTTTAGTTTGGGTCAGCTTACTTTTGGGAGCTTTTCCATTGGGTGCAGTACGTAGTACCCGATACTTTTTTTCGTACCACCTCGGTTGGGGTTCCAAGCGACCCGAGCGGATACCAAATGTGACGCGAAAACACTGTAGATCACTGATTGGTCTGAGAGAATCGTCACGTCATCGCTTTAATGTAAATATTAGCTTTAGCTTACATAAGCAAACATGTTGTTATCTGTGTTCTGCTATAAGTTTCCAAACACCCTTTTAGCGATGAAAAACATCCGCAAGTTGAGAATCCGGGACACCATAACAGTTTTTTCCAGACTTGCAGTTTGTGGCGGCACATTCGCGATGTGCACGTCCGCATTATATATGCTTAAATGCAACTTGAATGAGGCTCAGCGGAGCGCCGTCGACTGACGCCACGGGTCGGGTGTTTGAACAGAAACTGTCATGTGAGACAGAGGTAGTTATAAACGCGATGTGCAAACATCTATTTGTGGTGGCCAATTTTAATTTTGTGGCAGACTGAGAAATAAATGAATGAATGTATGGGAATGTACAACAACGCTCTCACGTGTATGATGTCACAGCAGTAGGCAGCGTAAATATAACAACACGCCTATAATCCCTCCCACTCCGAAGTGATACTAAACTCGATGGAAAAGCTAACCACGCCAAAGTGAGGTGAGCTGACCCGACCCAAACTAAACTAAACCGTGGGGTACTATGCAATGGAAAAGCGCCATAAGTCTCAGGATAACTTTATTTGGCAAACTAAGAGAACAATAAAGGCTTAACTTTGTTCTCCATAATGATTTAAACGTTATTTAAACTTATAACTGTATCTAGAATGCACGTTGCTGCCAGACATTTCAGATGTTAAATTGATAATGGTCTTCTTGAGGCTTGGGGAGGATGTATGAGAGTTATGCAATCAACATACAAAGTACATGTATTCCATTACAGGAGCGGGAATAGATATGTTAATAGTTACATTTAGTAACATTTTGCATTATAAGCAGAATTAAAATAGTAATTCATTTTTTTATATATAAATTAGTTAATGTAATGCAGACAAACAAAATAAAGGAAATAAACACAGTAACTATATAACCAAAATATTACAAACTACTCACATGTGGCTTTGGTGGGACATTTAGGGGTTGCTGTTCTGATGACATTGTCTGCAGCTGTGCTTTGAAAAGGATAAGTCAAGCTAACTATACAGTAGTCACAATATGATATATAATATTGTAAGTTAAACAACACAACAGCATTATAATACACAAAACTATCAAGGCATTTTTTATTTTTTCCAAAATGTGTTTTAATCCATTAGTCTCGCTGTAGTCAGTTATTTTTTTAGATTTGTTTCAGTAAACTTCCGGGATGCTGTAGATAGTTCTACCAGACGGGCTTTGGTTCTACTAGCGATTTGGTTGGAGACCAACAGCCAATCAAAATTGACCTTAAATTTTCTGATTGGTTGATTTTGTGGCACACATTTGTTACGCTGTTGTAAGTTGAGCGGGCGTGTGCATCGAGGTAAGCGCGCGCAGAAAGAGGTTGAGAAAGAGAGAGAGAGAGAGAGAGAGAGAGAGAGAGAGCACCTGAGTAAACTGCGTGAGACGGGTTATTACTGCAAGTAAATATATGGATAATAGCAAACAAGCAAATACTTTTATTGAGCACGTAATCGTTTTTTATTTGCTCAAAACGATTTTTGTTTGCGATTGTTAATTTCTGTTCAAAATATAATGTAATGTGCTGGCAAAATATAGTTCTTTGTGCTCAAAACTTACAATTGCTCGCTCCGGATTGAGGCACAAATATTACGCCATACTATATCCGGCATAATCACAGCTTTAAAGCAAAAGTGTAAGCACCATATAAAATGTTAACGTGCATACGGTGGGGTTTTAAACGCACCGGGAAGCACATAACATAGCACAAGATGGCGAGATCACTGAGCGCGCTGCGGGTGTGCGAGATTTAAGTAGTTCAGAGTCAGGTTGGTGAGCTCGCTTAGCGCACCGCGGTGTACACATAAAACACATGAGCGTCCATGATTAAGCAAAGAGAACCTGCGCTTGTAGGGCAGGGACGTCTAAGCTGTAAAATCTGACACACATTGACGTCGAAGACCAGCCGGCCGTGTTGCAGATATCAAGAATAGATACCCCTGTAGACCAAGCACGTGATGAAGCCAACCTCGCGCAGAGTGGGCTCTTAACATCATAGGATATAGCTCATTGAGGGATGCGTGAACCAGTGCGATGGCTTCAACGACCCATCTAAATAGCCACTGTTAGTAACCGGCATACTTAGTGAGTGATATGCGCAGCGATCTGACTACAATATGCGGCAGAACGGTTCGTAGCGTGGAATTATACAGATACCACAATAGTGTGAACCCAGGTGAGCACTCGAGCGCATCGGGGATGCATATAGGTAATATTATCATGCACAGGTCGGCGAGCTTCCCAAGCACACCGTAAATGTGTACTGACAATAAATTACGGGGGCACAGGTGAATACTTGAGTACATTGTGAATGCAAATAGATGAATCAGAGTGTTATAGTGCACAGGCCGGCAAGATTCTCGAGCGCGCCGTCATGTGTCCTGATAATAAATTGTGCGCACACAGGTGAACCTTTCAGTGCATCGTGAATGCATATAGATAAATCAGTGCACAGAACGTGCCGTGAATGTGTACAGATATGATTGATGAATGTAACGGTGGGTACCCAATGCACCGTGAACATACACAGATGAACAACAATAGTGTGCATGTGTCACAAATGGAGAACACAGCCGTGTATAAAGGTGAGCTTCTCCAAGCGCACCTTTAGTGTATACCGAAATCTCATAGCGTGCATAGGTGAGCTTCTCTAAGCGCACGGTGGACACATATAATTAGAAACATATCGTGCATACATAGCTGTCATTCAGGACCTTGGAGAGTTCCAGAGCGCTTGCGCCTCGGGCACTGTCCGCATCTGAGAAATGACAGGCTTGTGATGTAAAATAGAATGGCTGGCCGTAAAAGCGTGGTTCGCTGTTACCGCCGCCATATAGATATTTGACTTTGCATTAGGACGCCTGGGGTCCTAGCTGCTTGTGGTTTTGTGCTTCTCGGATGCAGTCTCCACACGCCCGTCGTAACGGGGGATATGTCTGCACCGTGGTGGTTAAAGCACAAGATGTGTATCACTCTGATTGAACATAGCTTATAAAGGCGATGCAATGAGCTTATAAAGAAGATGACTCGTCAGCTTGTACAGGGGGCGAGATCTCAGCCTGGCTCGGTGAAAAATGAAACCACCGTAGTTTGCTCGACCGCATTAATAACATGGTCGAGAGTGCTGTAGTGCAAAAATCACCCCCTAAATGAACTGCATGTACAGTATGAGGTGATTGATATGAAACAAACGAGCGTTCCACACGCCGAAGGATGATTGCCGTCGCAAGGCGTGTCCAACCCACAGCAGATGCTGGGCGAGCACGGCAAGCAAAGGCAATCTTCGGTTCTCAGCCGGAAAGCGGCAGGGGAAGACGCTAGACCTGGATTCCGCTATCTTCGGTTCTCAGCCGGAAAGCAGCAGGGGAAGACGCTAGGCCTGGATTCCGCTGCAGGGCTTGTGTCGACGGCGAGTAAGGCTTTTTCTTTAAGGCTGTATTTACAAATCCATCCAGTAAAACCTTTCATAAAAACTACCAGTAAACAATAAATACAATAATTGTTTAAAAACAACTAATATTATGCTGATAAAAATGCTGATTAAGCTGATTTATTTATTCTGCTACTATATATTATTACAAAAATGCAATTACATTACAAAATATATACGACATAATCTGCTTAGTTAATGTTTATAATAGTTTGTAATGTGTTTGAGCATACTTTTGTTATGTTTAAATCAAAAAGCAAATACTTTAAAAAGTTAGCAAATAAGTTCATAAGCTAATGTCTCCACCTGCGTAAGCGATGTAATAATATTTTCATAAATTGAAAAAAAAAACACTTAATACATGGTGTAGTTTAATATGTTTATTAGGGTTTGTTCAAATAACTTACAATGTGTTGAATGAGAAAGATACTGCTGACTGTGTCGGACCGCGTGAAACTCAAAATATTTTTGCACCTTGTTTAATTTACTTAAATGAAACAAGTTAATACAACACAATTTTTTATTTTTTTGTCTCAACCTATTTTTATAATGTTCAATCTGCTTAAATTTAAAAAAAATTACATGAACTCAATAATTTTATATTGGGACCACATTAATGATTTTTGTTGCTATTACTTACTGGGCCGTGAATCTGTATTTCCCAGCATGCTTTGCATGCAACTGCCTTTGGAGAGTATTTTTTTAAATTAAGTGTTATTTTATGCATTTTTAGGTAAAGAGAAAGACTTTATAGTGTTTAATGTTGGTTTATCTTATTGATTTAGAAGATTTTGTGTTATATCTTTACGAATTGTTTGGTTACCATCGTACAGAAGAGTGGCGCTTGTGGTTAAGTTGTGGATGTGACATACGTACTTATTTTAAAAAGCACTAACTGTGTTAATGACTGTTTGAAGATCAGTCTCTTTTCACATGTTCATCCAATGTTAGCATGCTAACGTGTGCTTATGCTAATTAGTATTATATAGAAACTGACAATTGGTTTAACTAGACTTTTTTGCTTGAATGAACTTGTTTTGTTTTTGTTGAACAGACCAGAAATAATTACGTGGAAAAGTTTTCCTTAACTGAATTTAGTTTATTGAACAAGATATTTTTATGACCAATATAAATATATTTATTAAGTTGGTGCAACAAAAGATTATTTGTTTAAATTAACTTATTGTATTCTTGTTGTACAAGCCTAATCTAATTTCGTGGAAAAGTTTTCCTTAATTCAATTATGTTGATTGAACAAACTATTTTTTTGAGTGTGTCGCAATAAACAAGTCCATTAAAAAATGCCTTTAAAAAAAACTCACAGCAGAGGGACAGTTGGGACATTTTAAACCAGCCCCTGAAAAGTAAAAAACACGAAGTCTTGGTAAAATCCATGTACAAACACTTGACTGACGTTCCCATTGTAAAGATGGTATGTCTCTGCTCCCCCAATATATACTGAAAAAAAATAAAAGCTGGATTTACTAAAAAATATAGTGCCCCATTGCTTAAATTTTTTAGTAAAACTTACTTAAAAAAGGGGATGAAAAAACGATGCACTGACTATATTTTTTTAGTAAATCCAGTGTTTTTTTACAAAATATGTTGCAAAATTAAATGGCTGAAATTATTTAAATAAATTAAACATTATTATCAAATAATTTTGCATCAGAAACAGCCCAGAAAATAACATTTATTTAATAAAACTTACAACAAAAAGTGCTTCTTTCTGCTCTTCTTTAAAGAGAATACCTCAATTAAATCATTAAAATCAAGTTGACGCAAAAGTAGGCTGAAATTATTTAAATAAATTAAACAATATTATCAAGTAATAATTGTACAATCAGAAACAGCCCAGAAAATAACATTTATTAAATGCAACACACAACTAAAAGTGCTTCTGTCTGTTCTTCTTTAAAGAGAATTCCTCAATTAAATCATTAAAATCAAGTTGACGCAAAAGTAGGCTAAAATTATTTAAACAAATTAAACAATATTTCAAGTAATAATTTTACAATCAGAACAGCACAGAAAATAACATTAATTAAGCAACTAAAAGTGCTTCTTTCTGCTCTTCTTTAAAGAGAATTCCTCGATTAAATCATCAAAATCAAGTTGACGCAAAATGTCGTACTCACTTGACATTAATGTATGTAATTAAATTATGTAATTAAATTAAACAATATTATCAAGTTATAATCTTACAAATCAGAAAATAACATTTATTAAATACAACTCACCACTAAAAGAGCTTCTTCCTGCTCTTTTTCAAAGAGAATTCCTTAATTAAATCATTAAAATCAAGTTGGTGCAAAATGTTGTACTCACTTCACAACCTCAGGGGCTTTTTACACCTGGTCACTTCATGCGTTTTCTCTGATCGGATAGCTATCTGATCGAAAAAGACCAGGTGTAAACGCCCTCTGAAACGTTTTCGAGACAGATTTAAATCCGATCGCTCAAACCACTTCAGGAGGTGGTCTGGGACGCATTTCAGATGAAACTAGAGAAGTGTAAATGCCAGACATGGTGACTTGTGACTTGGTGACTTGGACTCGAGTCGACTTGAGTCGCTATTTTTGTGACTTGTGACTTGACTTGACAAAAAATAAAATACTTGAGACTTGACTCGGACTTGGAAGTTAAAGACTCGGGACTTGACTTGACTTGAGACACGATGACTTGAATGACTTGAGTGTTAATCACATCATGTTTTCTGTTTAAATATTTAAAATATATTAACTATTTTAAAAAATAAAGTTGACCCAGTTGGAGCGCACACTGAGAATGGCATTGTCATGGCTGAATCACGACACTATCATCAGTCATGCCCTCTCGTACCTTACGCACACCACACCCACATAGAACAGATATCAACATGTCAGCCGGAGGGGTAGCGGGGGTCATCGCTTTCAGCTTCAAAAAGATGGCAAAAGACAAACAGTTTGTTGCAAGACATGCAACATTAAAATCATGGCCAGCCAGACGACAACCTCCAATTTCGTCTGTCATTTGAAGAGCCATTCTGCCCAGTAAGTGCTTGTCAAGTTGTTAATATCTGGTTAGTTAGTTGTTAGTTATGTAATAATAGCTAAAGTAGCCATTAACCCTCATCATACCGTGTTAGGGACAAATGTAGGCAAAATAAGTTTATAAGTTAATACATTTATTTTTAAAAAATACTTCCCTTGATCTGAGCGGTACGAGACTTGGCTTCTTTTTCTAAGTTTGCCACCTGAACACACATACACACAGAGAAAAATGACTGGATTCTACAATGTTAGGGCCGGTTTACATATCGCGTCTTTTGCACGCTCAAGTTCGTTATTTCAAATGTAGGCGCACGAACAGAAGAGATTACAATTTTGTTTAAATCCATGATGTATTTTACTGAACATGAGTATTTCTTGATATCTTTATATTCTATATATCTTTATTAAGATCAGATTCTGCAGGTAAAATTACAATAATAAGGTGACTTGACTTGGACTTGACCTACTACAGGACTTGACTTGACTTGACATAGCCTGTGACTCGACTTGACTTGACTTGCCCAAGAAAAAAAAACTTGGGACTTACTTGAACTTGAAGGTTCAGACTTGAGACTTACTTGAGACTTGCACATGTGTGACTTGGTCCCATCTCTGGTAAATGCATCTAGTTGATGAAACCACATACGTCAGCGCTTTACTCCTCCCAAACGTATAAGCACGTCACTCGCAAGTAAGCTGGCAGAGCGCCAAACAAACAAAGACGACAAGCTTATTGCTTTATGGAGTGATGACGGATAAAAAAGCTTCCTAGAATCAATAAAAGAGTCTAATGACAAACTCAAATGATATTAAACAAAGAAATAAAACGTTAAGAGAGAGTTTTGTGAATGCTTTTCCTGTCATGTACCTGCATTAAATCACTGCACTGTCACTCTCCTGCTGCGCTGTACTGCGAGCTTCAGCTCATTCCAAAAAAGGAGATGCGCGTCCCCTGTCCAACATACAGTATAACGTACAGTATGTGCTACCTATTCGTCCCCTTGGAATTATAAGGTTCTATCTGACATTTTTGTCAAAATTGATCTGACATTTTTGTCAAAATTGAGTGTTTCTTACTCTGTGACAATTTATTTACATTATGTGATGTTTTATTTTAAGTTTTGTACATTTTGGGACGTTTTATTGAAAAAACAAAAAGGTTCTAACTACAAAATCGAACTCTAACTTGGCTCTATAAGGTTCTATCTGCGTGAGCTAATCAGCACTTCAAATGCACAGAAGGGGACCAATCAGGATCAACTTTATAGGGTGGTTTCTCAGACAGGGATTAGCTTAAGCCAGAACTAGAACTTAGTTTCATTAGAAAATATTTAACAAACATGCCTTACTAAAAACATTACTTGTGTGCATTTTGAGGCTAAACAAAGGGCACTGATGTATTTTAAGATATGTCAGTGCACGTTGTTTTCAGTTTTGACAGCTCTTACATTTATTTTATTCAAAGACTAGTCTAATCCCTGTCTGTGAAACTGTCCCTATATGTGGTGTTGCCGGCTTTGTCCTTGACGACAGGAAAAATCACAGATACACAATATCTGTGAGGATTATGGCACGCAACGCAAAGTTTTTAAGAAACCTTAAGATCGACAGCCCGAATTTTAGGCAAGTTCACCCTACTGTAAAATCCAGCTTAAGCTGGTGAGATGGTTTTAGCTGGTCTCCCAGCTTGGTTTTTGCTGGTATAGCAAACTGGTCTAGCTGTGTTTTGGTCACTTTTTAAGCTGGTCTAGCTGTGTTTTGGTCACTTTTTAAGCTGGTCTAGCTGTATTTAGGTCACTTTTTAAGCTGGTCTAGCTGGACTTATCTGGTCATGCTGGAAGACCAGTTGACCCACCAGCTTGACCAGCTTTGCCAGGCTGGTTGGACCAGCTTACACCAGCTACTGCCACCTCAAACCAGCTAAAACCAGCTACCAGCTTATGCTGGTCTTTGCTGGATTTTTCAGTAGGGGCAGTCTTTTTTTTAGGTCTTGCTGAGGAGATTGTTTTCATAGTTAGACACCACACTAGCCAGCAGTGCTAGCTTCTTAGTTCCTGATATTTAGAGGCAAGCACTAAGATAAAAAAATACAGAAAAAACAAACTAACCTATCCTACCCAAAAAAAAGTGTGTTTACAGTAAGTTATGATTGTTATCTCAAAATTTAAACATGTGAAAGATTGTTAAAGCAGTTACCTCAGTATTAAAATGATTTCAGAATGATTGTAGCCTGTAGCTGCTCAATCCTACTGAAAAATCCAGCAAAGACCAGCATAAGCTGGTAGCTGGTTTTAGCTGGTTTAAGGTGGCAGTAACTAAGTCCAGCTAGACCAGCTTAAAAAGTGACCAAAACACAGCTAGACCAGCTTAGTACACCAGCAATACCTGCTAAAACCAAGCTGGGAGACCTGCTAAAACCAAGTTTTGAGACCAGCTCAAACCAGCTCACCAGCTTATGCTGGTCTTAGCTGTATTTTTCAGTAGGGAATGGTATAACATGCTAAAACAAAATTGTCTATTTTGTAATGAACCCGACATATACAGGAGGATGGTAGAGAAACTGATGCAGAAGAGGGAAGAAGCAATGTTGTAAAGGAGCAATGTAAAATCAGACTTTTAGAGATAAAAGTGCTAAAATAAAAATATAAAATGTCACAGAAAGGATTAAAATGTTACTTTCTAACACATGTTAAAAAATTGTTACAACATTAATTTTATATTTAATGTTTAAATAATGTTTTGTTTTGGACGTATTGTTGCATAAACGTCATCTTAAGTTTTTTAAGGCGGAGTAATAAATAGTGTATTTGCATTTTGGACGGGGGTAAAAGATCGGATTCATATCCGTTTTGCCAAGACGCATTTATGTGGCACAATGTTAATGGAACAGTTTTTACAAATCAGATAGCTATCCGATCAGAGAAAACACATGAAGTGACCAGGTGTAAAAAGGCCATTAGTTTATTTTTTATACACACCCAATTTCGAAAATGACCTTTCTCCCAAAGCATTAGACAACAAGGATGGTGAGAAAGATTCTTATAATGCAATTTACACATTGGGAAAAGCACACTGGAGCTGCTTTTTTAAGATTTAATTTCTAGGCAATAGGTCATTGGTCAGGGAGCAGCAAAAAGCAGTAAACTGAAAGGTTCGTAATCCAAATGCTTCTGTAGTTGCTGTTCAAACTGAAAAAGTGCTGAAAATCCTCTTTTGCGAAATGTATAACATTTTAAACAGAAGTAAAGATAAAACAATCATGCATTAGGAAAATTAATAATTGCTTTATTTACTGTATTGTATATTTTCTATAGGTGTTTAAAACCATATTTTGACAGATTGTTCTACTTTCATTGTTTCACGAGATTGCCTGCCTATTTAGTCATAATAATTAATGATAAACGAACTTGGCTTGCTGTTTTTGAAGGAAGCTCGTCCTTAGGTAGAGTTCGAGCCCCAAGTTTAAGTGAAGGAGGAGATGATGAGGAGAGATGCCAGAAGAATTGCGGCCAGGCGCGGAGGCACAGAGACTCCCGTTTACGATATGATGATGATTGACACAGGACTGTTAAAGTTCCTTTCAAACCTTCGTTAAAAGTGTACCCGTTAAAATATTATTACTGCAGTAAAAGAGTTTAAAAATAAATATAGCATAGCTGTGTCATGTCGTCCTCTCACTGTTCTCAGTCAAGATGTAATGCTCGTATGTCTCTCTGGTATCTCTTGACATTTGATGTTTAAATGTGAGATGATAACCCATTGAACTTGTGACGACGACTGTATTTTCGTTTAACCAAAAGTGAATCAGAAAATCACGGCTTCACAGCGTTGCGTGGATCGGCCGGTTGCCATGGCGCGGGTGCGCTGACTTTATCTGTTTGTTTTTGATTCATACATGTTAAATTACTGATGTCATACACCAGTCTACACAGCTCAACGCGACGTCAAACACGCACCCAGTCTTTACTACCACAGGCGCTTGTAACATTCAGTTGTAGAATGCAGTTGTCAGTCCCGTAAATTACTGAACTGTGTGTGTACAGAACAGGATTAAAGGCAGAGTAGGCAGGTTTAAGTCAGTCTAAAACACATTTTTGCAAATTTGTTTAAACTGTCTTTATATACCAATACATAAGTAAAATGTGTACTCTGAAAAAGAGAGTATAATAATCGTTTTAAACACAGCTAATTATTTCCATTCACTCCACCCCCTCCCTTCTGGGATTCTTCTAAAGCCACGACCCCAAAACACATGAACGCACGACGCCGACAGCTCTGCTGGGAGAAGCCTTTACCTGAGATGAGCGGAGAGGAAGGAGTGCAGTGCATGTAGTAACATCATGTCAGAATCATATGTAATAATACACCTAACTTTATCACTATGAATATAAACAAATAGGATGGCTTATAGTACTCAATATTAAGCTAGAATATCAATACTGTTAAAGTTTAAAATATATTTTGTTTGATTCACTAACAAACAAGCTAGTTATACTTATAAGAAAAAGCTAAAAACAGGTTGCATTGATACATGTTTTTTCACTACCATAAGTTACACTGTGATGAAGGTGAATTTCGTGGAAGATTCATAACATATATGGTATTTTACCAGTAAGAGTTTCCGTGATGAAAGCATTGTTGACTCTGATAAAGACTACACTCCAGAGACAATACCGCTACCGCATCGTCGACTAGGGGTGGAACAAAAAAAACGATTCTTAGATGAATCGCGATTCGGTCAAGTTATCAGAACCAAAAGGCGGAACTCAACTGGGGGAGCGGTGATGCACAAGGAACAACTTAAGAGAGCGCGCACTGCACGAGCACATAGCGGAGCTTACAAGAGCAGAAGAGAAAGAACACTTTAAATGCTTGTAGGACTATACTGCATATATCTCTACATTGAATTTAGGGCTGTCACCATTACTCTATTCTTTTTGAGGAGTTTAAAAAAAATCCTTGAGTACATGTCGAGTACTCCTTAAAATAGCAGAGATGCGGTTTAGAGAAACAAAGTAGAAAATTAAAACAGTATCAGAAGCATACATATTAGTGCTACGCTGCCTCTCTCTCTCTCGTTTGCTCACACACACAGAAACACACCATGCGCGTGGATCAGCTCCTGCGTGAGGCAAGAATGCGCATCCTTGTGAATTTTTGGAAGTTAGCTGCAGTGGCCTGACAAAACACATTTGAGAAGAAAGGCGCAGCAACTCAAAAAGACCTGAGTGTTTCACAATTACTCTAAAAGACCATAATGACAATTTTGCGCGTGGAGCAGCAGTTAACTTATGTGCGATCTACCGGCATTGCCTTTGCGATCGACATATTGGACACCCCTGCCCTAAACCATCCGCTGACTGTTTAGATATAACATGAATATATTTCTGGAAGTTAATGCCGGTTAACATATAGAATAAATATGTCACATTTAATTACTATTTTTACTGGTTTTAATGTCTTACAACAGAAACAGGACATATATGTATATAAGAATGACATTATTTATCCCTTAGTTGCATTAAAGTACAGTATATGACAGTTCAGAGACTAGTAGCAAAAGCGCAAACATTAAAGGAATAGTCTACTCATTTTCAATATTAAAATATGTTATTACCTTAACTAAGAAGAGTTGATACATCCCTCTATCATCTTAGTGCGTGCACGTAAGCGCTGGGGCACACTGTGACATTTTGATATCATTTAGCTTAGCCCCATTCATTCAATGGTACCACTCAGAGATAAAGTTAGAAGTGACCAAACACATCAACGTTTTTCCTATTTAAGAAGAGGAACTATATTGTATGGCGGAACAGCACTTTTGGGAGTACTTCGACTCAGCGCAGTAACACCCTCCCTCTCCCATTATGAGAGGGAGAAGGGGAGCGGATTTTTCAGGCGAGTTGATGTACTCCCAAAAGTGCTGTTCCGCCATACAATAAAGTTCCTCTTTTAAATCCGCTTAGAAAAGCGCTACGTTTTATTTTGTACCACCAAACTTGCTCGTATAACTACTCGTCTTAAATAGGAAAAACGTTGATGTGTTTGGTCACTTCCAACTTTATCTCTGAGTGGTACCATTGAATGAATGGGGCTAAGCTAAATGCTATTGACGTGTCGCAGCGCGCCCCAGCGCTTACGTGCACGCACTAAGATGATAGAGGGATGTATTAACTCTTCTTAGTTAAGGTAATAACATATTTTAATATTGAAAACGAGTAGACTATTCATTTAACCTGGCTTTGAGAGTAAATGTGACGTACAGACGTCACAGATATGCAAATTAGTACGTCAAGAATCGATTCTGAATCGAATCGGGACCCTAAGAATCGATTCTGAATCGATTCATGAGGGTCCAAGTGATTCCCACCCCATCGTCGACTCAAGGAAAAGCCACGCGATATTTACTCTCATTTGATTTCTTCATTTATTCCTTTTTTTTGCCTTGTTTGCATTCCCTGACTGCATATGCAGGTACTGTGAGTTCTGAATGCTCTTTCTCTGCCGTTCTTTTGCTCTTTCTAGATTTCGTGCCTTGTGCACTTTCCTCAAATCAATCGGGTATGCGCATGTGTGGGCAGATCCTGTAGCAACAGGGGTGGTAGCCATTGTTGCGAGAGAGTGACAGTCGCACAAGCCAATCATTTGTTTTGTCCCGAATGGAAATAATTAGCTGTGTTTAAAACGTGATAAGGTCTACAGACACTCGAGTTTTATACACTCTATTTCAGAGTACTTACATTTTACTTATGTATTGGTATAGAAAGACAGTTTAAACAAATTTTGAAAAAAGTTTATTAGACAATTCATGCCTATCCTGCCTTTAAGCATTAAATGGTGAAGTGACAACCAAATGAATATGCAGTGTGTACAGGATGTAGGACTGGCATCATGACTAAGCCCCTATGTAGAGTCTTGTGTACATGCAAAAAATGTGGGTCCCCTAAAGTGAGAAATTATACTCATATCCAGCCATGCATATGACATCACCTGAATTTGCCACAAGCTTGCATGCTTAAAGACAACAGAAAGCACCATCTGAGTTTTGGTTAACAGGGGAGCTGCTGTGTAGGAGGAGCTCCCCAGCTAACACAAATACGTAACTGTTACGTAACGTCGACGTAATATGATGACCAAACTTACTCGTGGCGACCGGAAAAGTGAAATTCCTGGATTCGTCGCCTGCACGTAACTTCGCAACGTAATCTGCCTGTCGTGGGCACGTCGTGACAACATAATGGATTGAAAGTTTTATGTTGGTAACCAGTTAGTAATTTAAATCTTTTATTTAATATTCTTTGGGCGGACATCTGCAGTAGGCTACAACTAATTTAACTTGTCCTTATTTGCCCATAACTAAAAGACTTACCATAACATATGAATGACAGACTCCGAGATGGAATACTTCATTTTATTGAACATGAACATTTCATTACAAACATTTAAATAAACATATGTTAAAATAAACATTTAAATGGATTCTCCATATAATTTAAAATGTAATTTCTGAATTGTGCAGGCGTAGTTTTGTCAGACGGAGAAAGTGAGAGAGTGTCCTCTTCATTTTCCGGTTGCCAGGGTAACGCTGCTCTAACCTTCACCAGTCCAAAACACCAAACATGTCCCATAAAACTTTAAAACAAAGACAATAAAATAAATAAAGGTTAAATAACATCTACACGTTTTCATAAATATCGTTTTATTTGTTTAATTTGTGAAGTAGTGTCTTACCTGAATAAACGAAATTTCCTGTCAGATGAACATCCGCAGCATAAAACGCGGTTTATACTGTCGGGCGAGAGTCTGTGAGCCTTAATAAGTATGTTAAAATGTTGTTTATAACTCTTAAGCAACTTAAATAAGTTATTGTGACATTTAAACGGGTCAGTTCAGAGAAACGACCGGTAATGACTCCTGTCACGCCGTTCTACTGTGCACGCGCGGTCGCGCGTTCTGGTCAAGTTCAGCTGGGCGGGAGGCGCGTGCTATTTAATGTTTCCCATGTAAATGACATTTCGTGTGTATTTAATCTATTTTGACTTATTTAAGGGAAACTTTAAAACTGAAAAGTTTTAATAAGCTAACCTAAATAGAAAAGGAAATGAATGTTTATATAATTGTATAGGTAATGAAATTACCTCCCTGGGACGTAACAGTTACGTTGCCAGTAAATTATGAAATTACCAAAATAATACGACTTTATTACGTAACTGGGACGTGGTTATCTTGTGACGTAAGGAGTCCGTACTGGCGACGTGGTGATTTGGTACTGTAATGGTAATGAAATTACCTCCCTAGGACGTAACAGTTACGTTGCCAGTAAGTTATGAAATTACCAAAATATTACCAATTTATTACTTAACTTGGACGTACTTGGTCATCTTGCGACGTAAGGAGTCCGTACTGGCGACGTGGTGATTTGGTTCTGTAATGGTAATGAAATTACCTCCCTAGGACGTAACAGTTACGCTGCCAGCTGGTAAGTCATGAAATTACCAAAAATGACCAATAAATTACGTAACTAGTACGTCGTGTGTTAGCTGGGCTGTTGTTTCATCTCAATGGAAGCGAGAGGAGAGACACAAAGCTCACAGTAACCATGGAAGCATGAGAGAATGGCCTTATCCACAACCAATATACATTGTTTTAACGTTTACACATTTATCATTACTTCCACTGTTGTATTTATTGTGAGATATTAGAAAACAAATAAACATAATTTTGTAATACTACTGCTTTTTGCTTTGAAGTAGGCTTTGGGTGCAAGATAATAAGCTGCTACAGGAGTTTAGAGAGAAGTCTGAGAAAGTTAAAAAGAGAAAAGTTAATAAATAGGCAAACTACTTCAGCAAATAGCCTACTGTGACTTACAGTAGGCAAACATGGTAAACATGTCACAGTGCCACAACTTATGTTATTCTCTGTTTTTTTTTCAATAGGGTACGTCGTTTATAACTATCAACAGTACATGCTATATAATATATAAGCAGAATTTATTTAAAAAATCCAAGTGCGCGTTTAAATAAAATAAAACGTAGACATACAAGGTGATATGTGAATTACTTACCTAACACTTTGTTGTAACACTCCGAGGCAAACGACAAAAGCTCGGCGGTCAGCGTTGCTTTCATGAGTTCGTCAGCAGAATGATAAATGCATTATCACAAACTCGCTGCGCTACACAACGGAGTTTCCTAAATAAGTTGCACTTAAACGCGTTTGGAAAAGCGTGAGTTTTCTTATTGGACCCTGCTTAAATTCTCCACTCCATGCGAGAGCAATTAAGTGTGGATGCGCTTCAAGCTCAACCTGACCTGCCATGCACTCCGTTAAGCGCTTGTCCCGTCTGAAGTAGTGGACATGTGAAAGCCTTGTCTTGTTTGAGGAGGGATTTGCAAATCTCATTAACCTTCAGGATTGATATTTTGAGGGAACAACGTCACCTAGCGGGAGAATGGCAAATTACTACATAAACAACACAAGGACAACACGCGCAACGCTTCAATCAGTGCACTGCCGTTCACTTGAGTGCCATATGAGTGACATAAATGCTTCATATAGACGCACTTGATCGAAAAAATAATATCGATTAATATGAGCCCCTACTGTATTTTAGATACTTTTAGATACGTCTTAAATCATATATACATATTTAATACTCAAAAGGCAGTGTGTGGCCTACAGTATGTAGAAAGGCCTATACGGGCTGGATGTCATACTGCTTTCTTTATTTAAATTAAATCTGATTTTTAGGAATGTTAAGTAATTATTGGCTCTACGTTGCATCATTTAATAACTCATCGAGTAAAATAAACAAGGAATCGTGTACTTTAGCCTTTTTAGTCAATCACATATTCAAGTACAGAGGGAATACACAAGGATGACTCTGGGGGTAGATTTAAAATTTTTGTATTTATAAAATTATATATTGCAACAGTTGAATTTTAACAAAAAAAATTGTGTAACACTTTACAATAAGGTTCATTAGTTAACATTAGTTAATGTATTAACTAACATGAACAAACCATAAGCAAAACATTTGTTACAGTATTTATTAACCTTAATCTTTAATTAAGCTAAATAAAGCGTTTAATTGTTTTTTCATGTTAGTTCACAATTCATTAACCAACTATCAAGTATTACTAATTGTTGAAATAAACATTAACAAATATTAATAAATGCTGTATAAGTGCAGTTTATTATTAGTCCATGCAATTAATGTAGTTAACTAATGTTTACTAATTAACCTTATTGTAAAGTGTTACCCAAATTTGTTAATGATGTGAACAACATAAGAACGACATGGACAACGTCTTCACTGACTCCTAAGTGAGAGAAAGATAAAGAAATGGATGAAACCAGGAACATTTAGTTGAACATGTTCAACAACTCTTTAATTTTTGATTTCAAACTTTAAAGATCTTAGTCACCACAGAGCACACACATTATATACGGTACAAAATTATATCAATCTTCATACCAAGTTATGTTATATATTAGTATTGCATAGTGTTCATTACAGGATCAAAGCTTCTTGAAACATTCATGTCAATAAAGCACATCTGAGCAGATAAAAAATAATAATAGAGAGAGATAGATAAATATAAATATTAAATATTTAAAGCACACATTGTGATGTATGCAGCAACAACTGGATGCTCTCCCCTCTTTTTTTCAATTGTTTGTCTATGATTCGATTAAATTCCTCCACTTCACTGAAATAGTACATAAAGAACATAATCACTGATTAACAAAAATGCTGTTAAAAAGTGGTACACAGTACAGTACACAGTACATGACACAATCTAACACATGGTATTTTAACAGTCAATTATTATGATGGCCTACTGTTATGTCTGACTATAAAAATGTCACATATCTCAATCAACATTAAAACCACATCTACATGAAGAGACATACTCATAACATGTATTGTGTGGTAACGTCAAAAAGGCTGACTGTGATCATGTGACAGTTAAAACATATTTATATTATTTTAACTAATAAAAAAAAAACGAGTTACTAACTAACAAGTTTTTACAACCAGCGTAATACAGTTTTCTTGTAACGTTACTGTCACTAAGTCAACACAAGCTTTTATGCAACAGTTTAATTAAACGAATGTGCTAACAAGTTATTTACAGCATTATTATATAAAAGGCACGTTGAATGACCTCTGTGTATGAAATGTGCTACACAAATAAACGTGCCTTGCCATATTACGTATGATGGATATGCAAGACTATTTAGCAAATCACAATCACTGTGTTAATCGGCTATGTTAACTTTCCAATGAAATGCATCACGATTGTATTTAATGTTCAAATAAAAATTGAT